>NC_051157.2:35503227-35674641 GCF_013339745.2 Dermacentor silvarum
ATTCAAGTGCAAGTATAGACAAACAAACATGATTAAAAGTACGTAGGAGACAAAAATTGCGCAAATTTAAGACCAATTTTATGCGCACATAGAAAAAAATTCGTCGGCCCTTCTACCCCATGAAGATGGTTAACCAGTGAAGCTGAAACGTGCGGCCCCGGTGTTTATCACTGGGTTAATCCCCACAGTTCAATAAAGTATTTCTCAATTATGAGGTTACGGACACGTTCGGCTGCGACGGAGAGAACGACGTCTCTGACGGTATGCCCGCGCAGTCCGCCGTTGTCGCTTGCGTTCGATGTCTCGAGTTTGCTCGGCGGCGTGATGGTTAGCAGCATTCGCGCGCCATTGCCGCTTGCGATTCTTCGAAATTAAATTGCTTCAAAATTAAATCTGTCCGTTACGTAAGACAATGAATGGCTCATACCCCCGTAAACGAGGCCTCCCCATTACGACGACAGAAGAGAAGTGAAATTCTACGCCGGAACGACGAGTGGCAACGCAGCCAGCTGTGGAAGAAGAAGGCGACGACGAACGAGGGAGCAGTGGCACGAGCGCGTGCCGAGCACGAGCCCGAGCGCAACTGGAGGGGCGCCAACGAGCCAGCTACGGAAGAAGACGACGCGCCTCGAGCCAAAGCTGATGATGATAGTTTTATGTAGGCGGTTTCACCTAGCCATATAAAGCTTCGCTTTAAACGTAAAGGTAAGTTAGTTCATGAGTTGTCAAAATATAGACAAGAGTAGGGCGTTATCATCAATGAAGTTTACATATAATGATTCATGTGTTTTTCGAAGTCAGGAAGGCCACGTTCTGAGAAAAAAAAAACAAAAAAAAAAAAACATATGAAGGCAACGCATTCCATTCGTTAATGGTTCGCGAAAAAAAAAAAAAGAATGTTTGACAAGGTTAGTACGGGCGAAGTATGGTGTCACGTCACGATTGTGACTATGTCTGGTCTGTCGAGAAAAAGTGGGAGAAAGGTATTTACCAGGATCGATATTAAACAGCCGAGTGTGGAGCAAGAAACTTTAGCCTAGTGATAGCTTGGCGCTGTTCTAAAAGTGGGATGTCGTTACTTGCCATCAGTGATGAAAGTGAATCAAGATTGTGATAGGCGTTATAGATGAATCTTACTTCTCTCGTTTGAACCATTTCTAGCTTATAAACATCCTTTTTAATATACGGGTCCCAGGCCACGCATGTGTTCTCTAGACGGGGTCTAATAAAAGTATTGTATGCAATACTGTTGGACCGTGGCAGAAATTATGTACATAACTTGGATTCTGTGAGAGATGCAATGCTAATCAACGCCCGCCTAAACCCCATTTCTCCTCCTTCAGGGGTTAGCTAGCTTCCACACGATAACGGAATGGGTTCATCAGCGACGCTCATCACGTCATCTCAAGCTTTCAGCTAGCCCAACAGTGGCTGACTCCCACGGGAGCTGGCCACGAGACTGGGCTGCGGATGTGACCAAAAAGCTTGCAGTCTAGTCGCTTGAGCCACCATGGTAAGCTGCTATGGCCGTGCAACGGAAAATGCGCGTGTAGCCCCATATACTGGACAGTAAAGACACTGGCCATCTCCAGGTTTTTGTCGATGCCAGTATCGCGGGTCAGGTGTTTTCGACTGCCTTAACCTGGCATCCCCTTAACGCCGTCTCAGAAATGCAACTCTTACATTCTCCTTCCATTCTTGTTTCTTCTGTTCGCCGGGCTGCAGGGCATATATGAGGCATTGAACACCCCATGATCCCTACTACCACAAGAAACATCGAAACTTGCTGTATACGCAGATGCGGCACGAACGGTGAAAGACCTCCGCAAGGTATTGAATGGATCGCCTTTCGCAGACAAAGTGCATACCGAGGTGTCGTCGTACTCGTAAACATACCCTGCTTGCCTTCCGCAGGACACGTACGGGCAGACGCAGCTCAGTCACAGACCTCCAGCCTCATATACATTTACCGGTCTACCCGCAACACCCAGTAATCCCCCGTGACTGTCAAAAAACAAAATCCTACACCATTGCACACACGCGCATTCACACATTCTGCGTGCATCATCTCCCGCGCCGTCTCACTAGACGCGATGAGGTCGCTCTAAGAGTCTGCGTGGATGCTGCATTGACAACAGCAGCAACCTATTTATGCGGTGCGGACCGTCGGCAAGATTTCGACGCGTCTTGTCCCTTCTGCCCTCGACCAGCTGCTCTCGCAGATGTGCTGCTGCTCTTGTGAAGTTGTCGCGGACTGCTCTCATCAAGGGGCCTACTAGCGGTCGAAAGAGGATCTAAATGAAGGCCGTTCACCGTATCCACCTTCTGGGAATCAATGGCCAACACTACAGATTCCTGCTAGATGTCATTGGAGCGGACATACTATATATGCGCATTTATCATGCTTCACCCGTGTTATGCCGCAGGGCAAACTATCGAATGAAAAAGGAAGTTTCTACAACGGGGTCTATTTTTATACTACATTACCGTCAGTAGATGTTGGCGCCTGTAGATAGCGCAGGCTGCTCCTTGTAACATAATAAAATTTTAAAATTCAATCAGGAGGTTTTACAGAAACTGCAGAGTTGGTTACATGGGACGCCTTAGTGGGGCGCTGTGGGTTATATTCCACGACACGGAGTTATTTAATGTGCGGCTAAAGCATAGTACCCGGACATTTCGCATTCTGCCCCCATAGGAATGCGGCCACCGTGAGCGAGAGTCAAACCTGAGACTTCGTGCTCAGCCGCATCACACCACAGCTACAGAACCACCGCGGCCAGTTTCGCCCATAATTTTAATACATGATAAAAAAATGAACGATGATGCTTAACAATAGCAAAGGCCGCACATAATTAACTAAAGGCCCCCCAAAATATTTATTATCAAGAATGACGTCACGAACGTACACCGCCTCAACCCCCCTCTGCCTCTTGCCACTCGAGTCTCTTGCTTTCAAAATGAAAATTAAGAAAATAATGAGAACCATATGGCCACGCCATGTATTACAGCAAAAAAGAAGTCATTGACCCTGTGTCGCTGGATGGTCACTTCAGTGGTAGCATAGATCTCCATACTATGTGCGGGCGTTGAAAAATACTGCTAGCAAACTGGCTTAACTTCTTTTCCTGATGCTGGAAAAATTCAGAATGCGACACGAGGGATGTATTCAAACTTCTAGTAGCCGCTTTGTAAGCTCTCTGGCTCCACAGAACACACAAAAAAAAACAAAAAACAATCAAAAACAAAACAGCGATACGTAACCCGAGAGAGGGTGACGGGCGGTTTCGAACTTTCTGGAGGCTCCCAAGACAGCAAATCAAGTCCTGGAGCCCTTTGCCTTAAGAGTGCCCCTTACTTCCCTTCCGCCAAGCCGGTCCCATCACTTTAATTAAGACTAATGACGAAAGGGGGAAATTACCAGTCGCGTCAAGTGAGCGTGAAAGCGACAAACGGCGGGCCGAGTTCTCTCGGAATGGCGTTGCCTCGAATGCGCAGGCGCGAGTGTTCACGCGTGCATCTAATGGAAGCAGAATCCGAGAGACCAGATGTTTACGTTCAGACGGCATCGCAATGAGTGTTGCGCTTGGATTCCGACGCTTTAGAGCGTTTAAAAGACGGCGAATTCGCTACATGGTGGCGAAGCACTTGCAGCTTGGGAATAACTTTCCGTTTATGCCACCGCGTTGTCGGAACTCTTGTAAAACTAAGCAAATGCCTAACGTCCCTATACGTGTGTACTGGGGATCCTTGCCATCTTGAACTTTATGTACAATAGATGTAAAGTGTCAGTTACATGCGACTAGATGCTAGCGGGAAATCTATATAGAGAGAACCTGATGGAACGCTAACCAAAACTACGGCTGCTATCTGGAGGCAATACAGCAATCATCATCATCATCATCATCATCATCATCATCATCATCATCATCATCATCATCATCATCAGCCTATATTTTATGTCCACTGCAGGACGAAGGCCTCTCCCTGCGATCTCCAATTACCCCTGTCTTGCGCTAGCGTATTCCAACAGCAAGCATAGATAAGCTTTAATAAAGAATGTCTGCGAGTTATAAAGCAAGCGGAAAGAAGGCAGGCTTTCACGTCTGTTGTGTGTAAGGACAAACCTTGTGGTCACGCGGGAGAATCCATTGCGGCGTTCCCATCCACAAAGCAGCGCTATGCGCCGTCCACATGTTAATATTCAACCTATTGCATGTCTCGGTGAGCAATAATTAGCTTGCCAGTTCAAGTTTATTTGTTAGCCGCGAAGCTTCATCGCCTCGCATAACGTTAGCGCTCGCGGAATGCAGTGATTTTCTCCGAAGCCATGGACAATACTTCCAGCTTGATTGATTGATTGATTGATTGCGCTAACGTGGCAAAACAACACGTTACAGAGTAAAATTAAGGGAAGGTTATGGGTAACCTGTAAGCAAAGTTCCAAGTAAGCGGGCTAATTGCGACATTTGCAATAAATTACGCATGCAAGTGTTCTGGAGCGTTATTAGTTTGATTTACGAGAGGCGCGAACTCCGAGATCACAATTAGCTAACATGGTGGCAATGACCGCTGAAGCAAATGTGTGCGAAGTTGAGTTCTTGGGGATCAAATAAAGTTTTTGCAAAAAATGTTAAGGAAGTGTCTTAAAGGGTCACGTGGTCGTTATAAGTGATGTTCCACAATGCCCCGAGAGAACTCTGCGTTACACAATGTTTACATTTGCCAGAAGTTGAATCATCCTAAGGTGCAATATGTATTGCAATTTTAACCTTCTTGGCTTAAAATTAAGAGCGTTACAAGTGATAATTAAACCCTCGTCTTTTCGGCATTTCAGTTTGTTGTATGATTTTCATTATGCGCCCTCGGTGTACTAAACAATGCACCTTGTAAGAGGGAAAGTAAGGGCAAGGTAATGGGTTATGTGTCGGCAAAGTTAAAAGGGGGTGGGTTATCTGCAGCTCTTTCTATAAATTGCGTGTACAAGCGTTACGAGTGTGTCTCACGAGTGACACATAATTTACCCTTTTGCCCAGGCAAAACTGCAAACGCCATCGAGATCAAAATTTACCGAAAATTGGGGCAACGCTGTTGCAAATCTCCGTGCGAAGTGAAATGTGTGGGGTTCAATTACAGGCCATCGCAAAAAAAAAAAAAAAAAAAAAAACAAAGAATGTTTATGTGTTCGAAAGTGTCATATGGCCGTTGTCAGCTATGCTTTCCAATGTTCCAACGTAAATCTACGTTACATGTTTATATTACGTGGAAATGGGGATAATAGTAAGCGCAATGTGGGGTTGCCAAACTTCAGCGGTCCTTCAGCGGTATGGAAGAATAAAAACCGCTGCAAGTAATTATACTGAAACCGCATTCTTTCTCTTTTTTTATGTGGTGTACGAAGTTCGTAAAAGGTTTCCCCGGGGTCGTTGGTAAACTAAATAAGTCACCTCGTTTATATTTGTTTAAAATTAGGGGCAGGTTATGTTAATGTGTAGGCGAAGTTCAAAGTGTGTAGACTAATTACGACCTTTGCAGTAAATTACGTATGCGAGCGAGTCGTAGCGTTATATTTGTATTTTACAAACAACGTAGAATTAATTCCGCTACCCTGCCACAACTGCGAACGCAGCCGAGATCAAATTTAGTGGAAACAAGAGGTGGGGAGGCCAATGTTCAGACGAAGTGCGCGCGGATAAATTACTGCCTTTATCAAAATTACTCAACAAGTTCTCGAAAGCGCTATATGCGGTAAAGGTTTCAAACGGACTAGTCATATACGGGTGACGTTTTATTGTATGTGATTTAATTACAGAGAACTGAAATTCTTAATGCAATTGCTTGAAAAAAAAAAAAAACAGCTTCGCTGGAAGTCTGATTGTTATCCTGCAAGAACACACAAACCCGCTGCCTTCTTTCCTTTTTCTTTTTTTTCTTCTTTTTTGTTTCGTTTTCAAATTCTCAGGAATGTTTCCAGAAAAACAAGGCCGTAATAAAATGTCTGCTCGCAAAATCCAGGAGAAATTGACTTTATTTCTCTAATTTCAACAAATTCGTATTCCCATCGTTACAGCGGTTACACAATGCGAAGACACATAAGCGTCACACGTATTTCAATGAAGTAATTGGGATTGTCCCGGTGCTAAAAACTTTACTGAGAACACCGCAGAAGAAATGATTGCGGAATCACTACACAAATTCCTTGTCTTCTTCTGTACCCTAAGCATCTTCAGCGAGCATGCTTATCGTCAGGTACTTCAATTTCACGACAAGCGATATATCACTGGCGTTAATTACCCGTGCATGCCTCATATATTTACTTGCGCCTAAATAATGTGTGTGTGAGAGAGAGAGACAGAGAGGGAAGGAAAGGAAGGTTTTGTCCGGTTACTACCATTTAAACATGCGGAAAGAAGAATGGGGGGAGTGATATGGAGAGTATGCAGGAGTTCAGATTAATCACGAGCTCGGTAAGGGTGCAGCGCGTCTATAGTCGGGGCACTAAAGTCCGTTGCTAAGGGTAGCTGTAATGGCGTATATTAGCCAGTCTGACGCCTGCTCCACGCAACGCCCATAGCCCGAGCGTAATGCGTATTGTCGATGGCCAGGTGTCTGGTGCGGTCTTACAACTTATGAAGCAATGCTCTATAGCTTAAGCTATACTTCGCAGCGGCGACAATTTAGAGAAGTTGCAAAGCCAAGTTTTACCACGTGAGGTTTCACTGGGTGAATTCACGAAAATTGTTTTAAAGAATGCTTAAAGGAGAATGCGATATTGTTTTGGAATGGGCTGCAAATGACTCTGAAGAAATAGTTCATTTTATATGAGGATACCATTCGATATTTGATTGCACCCACGCCATGACGATGACGTGCCATTTCATGTTTTTTTTCCTCTTATTTTTTTGTCAATTGCACTACGCAGTTTATGGAAGACGCGTAGGATGGACAGCAATTCTGAGCCCATAGTTTCGTCTAAATTTCAATTAAGTCAAATGATTGCTCACTTGAAGGACAGTTACGACCTAACAGAGTGTCAGCCGTACTGGCACGACCTCGTGTCAATTTTCTTGTCGGTGCCACTGTTTAATGTCCGGAAATGCTTGTTTTCTCTGTTGCAAGGTGCATACAGCGTGCTTTTTAGGTTCTTCTCGGGACATTGATGTATGATGAGCTGGCTAGTGCAGTTCTCGCATGCGGCATTACACTATACACAATAAATATCACGTAAGAAAAAAAATGTGTGGTCCAGTACATATTCCAACGCAAGCTGTCGGCCAGGTAAACGGCTCAAATCCCTCTGCAACTGAAATTGTTAACACTTTCCCCTCTCTTGCTGCTTCTATTTTGGCGACGGAACTGAGTTTTTGCAGCTAAGCAGTATATGACTAGGGCATGTCCGCCGAACAAAAACTGTCATCATCAGCAATGGCTCGAGTGTAGTCGTCTTCTTCCACAGCTAGTTTGCGTCCCTCGGCGTAACCGCGTGAACGCGCTCGTGCCGCTGCTCGCGCGTTCGTCGTCTTCTTCTACCGCAGCTGGCTCTGTTCCACATCTGCTGAAACGTTTTTCCCCGTACAGCACACGCGCGCATGCACGCAATGTGATACGTTCGCGCAGATGAAGTTGCGGTCTCATTTTAGCTCCGCCTTCGGCATGGGACGGCCGCGAGATTCGTACGCCCGAAAAATAGTGACTTTACGAGGAACGACGCCGAGACCAGCGGCGTGAATATGACCGCCGGCGCGGCGCCGCCGACTACCGTCCCGAGTGAGTGAGCGAATAAACTTTATTGTAAAATAAGTTATTCAGCTGGCCTCATGCGAGGCTTATCTATGGTCGGGGCCCCTATTTCAGGGCTCCGCTGGCTTCCGCAAGCCTGTTAGCTCTTCTGACCAGGAGGATCTGGTCCTCTAGGTCTGAGCTGGCCAGCAGTGCCTCCCACTGATCTCTATTTGGATTTGGTATGTGAGGTTCTATGTTGTGTGATGTACACTCCCATGTTATGTGGTGCAGGGTATGTGTGTGTAGTACACACAAAGTATGTGTGTAGTTCGATCTTGTGTATCATTTTTTAGCAATCACTTGACACAGGCACAGTTTCAAGAGACTGGAAAATAGGGAAGGTCATTCCGGTCTTCAAGAAAGGTGATCGGTCCTCCCTAGGTAACTATACCGTCCCATCTCCCTCACCAGCGTATGCTCCAAAATCATGCAACACGTGACCTACCGTCCCGAGAAAAAGAACGTTCCCGTGACGCAACGAGCAAGACACGGCGCAGATAAAATCCCTATATAGGAAAAGTACCGCCATCCTTTGATCAACGCCGCTTCTCTCTCTCTCCTGTATCTCCGATTGGACGATGATAGCGCGCGCTTTCACTTCTTTATAATTTGTTTTTTTTTTTTGTTCGCCTGAGAGCCATGTTGAAAGTCACTCTGCGCAGCCGCAGTCGCCGGTGGCCTGAAAGCTTCAACGAGGATTTTCTAGGGGCGCCACCGTCCACTTGCTTTGGCAAGCAAAAAGTTAAAAAAAAATGTCACAGTTTCGCCCTAAGGGCGAAGCAATGAATGCGATAGCAACACAGCAATCTCATACGAAGTAAGGTGAGCGGCTTTGGTAGCAACAACACGCAGAACTGTTGTCGACGCCATCGGCGTTTTGCCCGCGTTAGCTCTAAATGCGTGCGGCGTTGGTGACTGTTGCTGGAGCCTCTCATATAAATAGGCACTTGGTGCCGCAGCTAAACGTCGCGTCCCTTCCTTCCCCCTCCCCCACGGCCTCTCGCGCGTCTGAAGAAGGCGCGTTTGCTCTACATATATGGTGATTGTAAAGGAGAAACGAGACGCCTAATTCTGCAGCCCTTAAGCGAGCACGGCGCAGAACGCGCGTTTGTTCTCCGCCGTGCGTTCACTCCCCGTGAAAGACGCGCCCCTCGCGCCCTTTCACTCGCACATACAGCGTTCGGCGCGCGGCGACGATTTCATCTCCAAATGACGTCATACGGAACCTCACGGCGACGGCGACGCCGACGGCAGAAATCTGCTTTTGAGTGTCCATATAATTGCTATCGCAATAAAAACAAGCGCTTTAGGAGATGGCGGAGGAAAGAGTAGATGGCGGTACTTTTACTATATAGGGACTTTAGGCGCAGATCCGACCGAGCTGGCCGCAACGAAGGCGCGCGAGGGTTGGAGGGTGCCTACGCGAATGTGCAACAGCATCAATTGGCTCATTTTTTTTTTTAACACGAAAGTGTTTTATTCCGGGGTCCACCAAGACTTCACTGACGTATTTCCGTCACGGAAATACGTCATAGAACATAATACAAAGAAAGAAACCAGAAGAAAAAGTTCCACAAACATGCAAAATTTGGGAATCGAGCCCACGACCTCTCGGTCCGCGACGATAGATCGCCGAGCGTTTAACCCATTGCGCCACAAACGCATTCGCAGAGAGCTACACAGACGCGCCTTATATATCTAACACTCCTCCGTGTACCCGCGCTCTTGCTCGGGGCGGTGCCGCCGCCTATGAGCAGAAAAGAGAAGTACTGCATTATGACACTAAAGCCCGGGATACATGGAGCGAACTTTCTCGACGAACTTCACGCGTCAAGTAACGACGCGGCGACACGACGCAGGATGTTTGCTGTGTTGCAATACATGCGGCGAACGCCGCCGCGCGTTGGCCGCCGTGTTGGCGGCGGTCCCGGCCGCCCGCTTCGAACTGAATTTGGCGTTGTCCTTGTAGAATTCACTTAGTTGGAAGCAAATGACTGCGTAAACGGCTTTCGCTTAGTCTCAGGCCGCTTCGACGACAGAGTATTATGGATAACCTTGAGTAGTTTTCGAGATCGCTTCTCGTTTCGAACGCGTCTAAGCCTAGCGAAAGAAATATCCGATGCCAACGCCATCTATCGGGGAAGTCGGGAGATAGGCATGACGACAGCATGTGGCCTCTGAGATCAGAAGATTTCTGTTGAAGGTTGTTGTAGAGAGCTTGCACTGCTTGTCTGTTTCCTCGCAGATCAGCGGATATGGGATGTACAAATACAACGCGATTCCTGAGAGATCATACTAGGAACTACTCAATCGGTGCAGAGACATGCAGACACGGCAACACCAACGCGATTGCAGACGACGCGAAAAGGCGCGCGCGCGCGAAACACCAGCATGCATTGCGACCGGAACTAGTGCCTCCTGATTGGCTGTCGTCCACCGCTGCGCGCTAGACGCTTCCGGCGGCGGCGTTCGCCCGACGAAAATGTTTGGACAGGCAGATCGGCTGCGGACGGCAAATTTCTTGACGCCGGCCGTCGGACGTTCGCCGCCCGACGAAGTTCTTCGCTCGGACGCCGGTTATTCGCTCCATGTATTCCGGCCTTAACGCGCACCGACAGTGAACGCTTCGGTGGTCTCAGTACTACGACGCCTCGATGCCAGCATTCGAAGGGACGCTGGCATCAAGAAGCACTACCAACGCCACCTAGGTGGCGTTCACCGTACTCAGCACAGCGGAGCGTGGCCTCCGCAATTAGCTCTGAAAATGTTTCTGAAGTTGATCGCGGAGGCTGCAATTACGACGCGCTGTACGCGCTGATTTGACTCGGTGACGATTCAGTTACGTGCTTTGTCTTGCGCGTTGTATTAGTGTGTCAGTTACGTGCTTCGTCTTTCGCGTTGTGCTAGCGTGTGCAGCGTAGTGCAGCTTCCATATGCACGACGGTTGCTCATGGTCATCGACGTTGGTAGTCGTGATGGAGGAGACGTGCCACCAGGCGTCAGCGTGGGTGCATCAACGCCTAAGGGCGCTTTAGCCACAAAACACCAATAGACATTATATATCAATGTGCAATAAACATTACACTACTTCTGTGAAGACACGTTTCACTTTCGTGTTCTATACCGATTCCTATATAAGAGGGATCAACCACATTTTTTGAAGGAAAGCTTCCTTTGCGAAACCACCCGAACTTTCTTGGCCGTGGCAACAGCTGTTGTCCTTCCAGATAGGTTACACTCAGGTTAACATGCATATAACTAATCGGCTTGTGTATATAACAATTTGTACTTATCCTATAGTTGTTCCGGCGTCGGGCTCTGTTTTCGACGGTATTACGCAATGAAACAACAAACGGGCCTAAATATTCTCACTGCAGTAAAGAATTGGGAGCACGCTTAAGCTTCGCTTTTAAGAGTGGAACGCTATAGCATTCAAAGATCCCTGACTACTTCTCACGCTTGCCGACAACTGCAGCTTAAGCAACAGTAATGCTTACCGGCAAACACTGGCGGCGAACACTATGCACGAAGGCTAGCTTTTATTGCGATAGCAATTATATGGACACTCAAAAGCAGATTTCTGCCGTCGGCGTCGCCGTCGCCGTCGCCGTCGCCGTGAGGTTCCGTATGACGTCATTTGGAGATGAAATCGTCGCCGCGCGCCGCCGAACGCTGTATGTGCGAGTGAAAGGGCGCGAGGGACGCGCGCTTTCACGGGGAGTGAACGCACGGCGGAGAACAAACGCGCGTTCTGCGCCGTGCTCGCTTAAGGGCTGCAGAAGTAGGCGTCTCTTTTCTCCTTTACAATGACCATATATGTAGAGCGAACGCGCCTTCTTCAGACGCGCGAGAGTCCGTGGGGGAGGGGGAGGGAAGGGAGCCGACGTTTAGCTGCGGCACCAAGTGCCTATTTATATCAGAGGCTCCAGCAACAGTCACCAACGCCGCACGCATTTTGAGCTAACGCGGGCAAAACGCCGATGGCGTCGACAACAGTTCTGCGTGTTGTTGCTACCAAAGCCGCTCACCTTACTTCGTATGACATTGCTCTGTTGCTATCGCATTCATTGCTTCGCCCTTAGGGCGAAACTGTGACATTTTTGGTAGAAACGCGGCCTCTTGCGTGGGGCGATCCCGGAAATATTGCACAGCCGCGCCAAGCATAATTTTTAGCTTCCCGTTTCCGTTTTTGTTTCGTACTTTTAATATTTCAGTCTGAGAAGATTTAACATAAAAGGCATGCGCTGTGGATGTTTTGTTTCATGACATTTGTTTGTGGATTGTCATTCTCAAAATTTCGAGGAATAGCTTTGCCAAGAATGCAAGGCAAGGTATGAGCAACATTAATGATAAAATGGTGTGGCATACCTAAATATATTTGCAGGGCCTGCGTGGTTGGCGATGATTTTCTCAGCCTCGGGTGCCAATGCCGACGCCGGATTTTCTGCGACACGGCGCCCCTAACGCTATCGCGGTAATACGCCTGCAAGCGCGCAATTCCTTTATTATGTCAGAGCTTTCTGCGCCTTCTCCTCTGGTCGGTTACTCGTCGATTAAAATGGGCCGATCCTAGAGACAGTGTGGGTCACGTAGGTCACATGGTGGTGGTCTACGCGTGTGGCCGTCTTGCCCGGCCGGCACGTGCACACAGTATCGCTATGCGGAAAATCTCGGTGCAGAAGAGAGAACAGTTTAATTATCGCTTCTATAGAAAATAAGTAAACCTCGACACCACGCCACCTTGTTTCAGCATGCATTACTGACGAATATTTCTTCGGCAATCTGTCAGGCTTAAATTTACTTAGCATTCGGAGATATTAGTTTAAAGGATATGAAGGAAGATTAAGAAATGTTATTGTTGTGCGTTTATACTGCGGCTGCCCATGTTGCTAATTAAATATGCAGACGAGATCTGTTGAATAACCAAAGCAAGCTCGAGGGCTGTGCAAGTTTGTGTGTGTTAGCTGCGTCCTTACGTATCTGGCTTCATTGACGCTGGCTTTTCATCAGGGCCGGATCTACATAGGTCATTAACGTTACGTCTAGCGTTTGTATAAGGAAGAAGAAGAGTATTGAATGACCCTGGTAATGCCAACCCAAGTGAGAAAAAAAATATAGTACATAAGCGCTTACGTTCTGACACCGTGTATTGGTTGAATAAACTTCTCCTTAACTACCTCGGCATAGTAAGTTATCTGTAGTGCCCTGCGCGGCCAATTGTGGAATGATACGAAATCTTTGTTACTGTGAAAGAGAAACAGAGTTGCAGTTCATGTCGTTTTGGGGATTTACGTCTCGTAATGACCAAGCAATCTTCCCTCTGTATCTTTAATAATGAGGACCATGCTGACCACCTTACCTAAATCGGTGCTTTCCTTGCCTATACTCCAGGCCGTGTTTTCTGTTTGTCCGTCTGCTCTTTTACCAACTGAAGTGAGCCGATCCAGAACATGGTGCAATTAAATCCGGACCGATCCTGGAGACTTTGTAACCAAGGATGGTGACTTGCTGGATCGATCCTTACATTATTGCTAGATATGTGTCCTCGCAGGAGCTTTAATGTCGTTTGCAAGGCGAGCTCCAGGTATTACGATCCTGATAATTTTGATAATCCTGGTAACGTGTTCGCATTACAGTCGCTCAGGTGTAGCACGTGGAGTCCTTGCCTCCTACTCTGGATTTGGCGCCGATGTTTCGCTGGGTAGACGTGGCGAGGGGTTTCCCACACAGCTGTGGTGCGCTGAGGAAAAGCACGAAGAACATTCGCAGGACAAAGGATATTTACAAAGGACATCTCGTCGTACACACCAAGAGGGATGTGTTCGCGCTCGCGCGGTAGCGTGGTAGGAGTGATCGTATACGTTTCGTACTTTTGTGCACATTCACCTTCGCTCACAATACTTGCTTCACCACTCTTAATACTTCGCAGTAGCCTGCAAGTAATCGCTGCATCCCCGTCGCATACCATGAGACCTTGCGCGTGCGCGTAAGCCAAAGGCACAAATAAAACATTCGTTAGAAATAAAATGCTACTACTGCCCGGCTTCATGTTTCGTTTCATAGCACTTCTTTCAAACGATTCAAGAAAGCTTCGCTCAGAGTAGATTCCAACAAATGCGGTAGATCCGCCGTAATTTTTCCCAGCGACGCTGTTAGCGTCTAGTTAGTAGAGATTTTTCGGTCTGGGCTCGCCCAAAAGCAAATGGCAGCTGAAGGGCTTTTCTGTTTGAGTTTCCATATAACAGATTTATGTTTTCTCGGATATTTCAATGACAATCCGATGCTATCATATCTGCAGGTTGCGTGCCAGTCGTACTTTACTAATTTTCTGACGCATTCTGCTTTGAGAAATAGAACTAGTTGAATAACGCACTTGCGCTAGGCGGAAGGGTCTACAAGAATCAGGATGTATGCTACACTTCCGCACACGTGCGTGACGTACGTCGCTTGTGGTGGTGGGGGTGATTGTGTAACGTCGTCTAACTTCGGTTGTGCTTGTCTAGCGTCCGCACCAGCTTCACTGTCATCAACTTTCACAGCGTAGAATGGAGGCAGATTTTCTCTCTCTCTCTCTCTCTTTTTCGTAAAGTGGCGACTCGATAAGAAGTCTTCGAACCATAAAACTCTCACCACATCTTAATTACAACTAAAAATGTCGGCTTCAGGTAAGAACGAGACACAGAATTAAAGGAGATACACATGGAACGGAAAGCGATGAAGTTGAGCGCTATTCATGCCAGCCGCTATAAACCTTGAACCGCCTTTTCTTAATTTTGCAGTTCTTCACTGCCTTCAACATCCCATCAAAATGCATTAGTTTTGCTAGCCCAGAGAAGTGTGCGCATGATGGCTTAATCTATCAGTGTTACAAAACATGAGTCTGTGACCTCATACTCAAGATGATGGGGAGCTGAAGGCTTGCTGTCATAGGTTGGTTTTTGGCGGTGGCAAGACGGAGTCTAGCAGCACAAGGTAAAAGTAGAGAAAGAAAAAGAAGCTAATACGGTCAAAAGACAACATTAAAAAAAAACCTTGCAGCAGATCTAAATATAGCGAAGTTTTGCGTGGGTGCATAAAGAGTCTAAACACGAGAACACGCACGCACGCCAGCGCGGGCGCAGAAACTGTGCTGAGCCTTTTGTTAAGCGGTGTTGCTGAATACTAGCGAGTACGACGGGCGCCTTGAACGCATCATGGTTTCAGCGGCAGCTTGCGCATACGTTCGTAGCGCAATTCGAATCCATTCTATCTCCAAGAGGCGTTTACTTCCTGTTTACCGTGCAGGCTGCGGATGAGCCAAGATGAGCTTTCTGGTTCTTTTTTTCTTTCTTTCCCCCGCACGGTCGGCGCAGCGGTGATGATGATGATATGTGGCTGTTACTTTTGAAGCGGGTGGCTACAGATACTGTGGCCTAGCTGGAGAAAGAAAAAAAAGACAAGAAAAAAAAAGCCCAAACATGGATAACGGATTAAAATCAAACTGAGACATCCACCCAAATGTAGCAATTGCTACAATGGAAACCCAACCGGGTTCCTCGAAAGAAAGCCTCTCAGTTGAAGAAAAATTCGTCCTGGTCCGGGACTCGAACCCGGGATCACCGCCTTTCCGGGGCAGCCGCTCTACCATCTGAGCTAACCAGGCGGCTAGCAGATGGCAGGGCGAAGTCGAATTTGTCGACAACTCGAAGCAAAGGCAAGTGTATGACGTAATAGTTCAGCGGAAATCCGCTAGGTGGAGGTAAGTAATTAAAGGGAAACTGAGACATCCACCCAAATGTAGCAATTGCTACAATGGAAACCCAACCGGGTTCCTCGAAAGAAAGCCTCTCAGTTGAAGAAAAATTCGTCCTGGTCAGGGACTGGTCAGTTTCTTCAACTGAGAGGCTTTCTTTCGAGGAACCCGGTTGGGTTTCCATTGTAGCAATTGCTACATTTGGGTGGATGTCTCAGTTTCCCTTTAATTACTTATCTCCACCTAGCGGATTTCCGCTGAACTATTACGTCATGGATAACGGAGCACACACTGGTCATAGAGGGAGGGATATGGGACTATTCGCACTCAAGTGTCGCGCCTCAGTTCACCGTTGTCCTCTACCACATTTGGAGATGAGCTTTAGTGGTTGACACGGCAGTGACCTCGAAGTCA
The DNA here is from genome assembly GCF_013339745.2 of Dermacentor silvarum. Lineage (NCBI taxonomy): Eukaryota > Metazoa > Arthropoda > Arachnida > Ixodida > Ixodidae > Dermacentor > Dermacentor silvarum. Next base: position 35,519,156 of record NC_051157.2, read on the forward strand.
GTCTCTTCTGTTGAGAATCCGAGTGCCTGCGGTAGAGTGCATGGTGCCGTCGGTTGTGGATGTGGAGAGCGAGACAAGCACAATCCAGTATTATGTGCTCGGCCGTCTAAGTTATTTCTGCGCAACTGCGACAGATGGCGAGGCCATCTAGCGTTATCTGGTGGTTCCCGCAAGGAAGCCAAATGCGCGCGTGGCGCGCGTGCTCCGCCGTGATTGGTTGGCCTGTTCGGCAAAGGAACAGCCAGATCACAGCGCCCATGGTAACGGAACCCGGCGAGGTTCTCAAAGAAAAGGCTTGGCTTTTCAAAGAATGAGACAACCGTGTTAGACTTTGCACAAGTGCCTGGTCGTCTTGTAAGTCTATATTGCCACCGGTAGATTCTGAATAACGGGTACCGTACAATGAAGGAAATATGCAGATCTAACGCACATATGCACATCTAGCTACAAGAATTCTTAGCCAATAGGAAGGCTGAATGCTCCTCGAGATGTGCTCATCCGCGCCGTGTCGTCTGCTCAGCGTCTGCTTGCCATCCATTTACATGCTCCATGGTTGGTGGATTGACGCAAAAAAATGTTTTGACGCCATAACCATAAGCTACGTTTGCATGCATGTGACAGCAGGGCTTCGCTTTACCTGCACGCTTTCCCTGCAGTTACCTTGCAACCTCCTCAGCAAGTAATAAGGACGAACGTCCTCATAAATGTTCACCTGCGGCACAGCCTCTGCTCGGCGTCTATACTTGGCCTTTGCTCGCTACCGTCATCGAGTAAAATGCTAGAGCTGGGTAGTAAATTAATGATACAGTGAACAATTAGGCTTTTATAGCGTTCCGCATCGTCAACGCATCACCAATGCTAATGCTGTGGCGCCCATCTGCTAACTATAAATCAAACCAGTTTGACGGCTTGGCTCCGTGTCTGTAGTCCTAGCAGCGTGAAAACAAACAGCCGATCTCAATAATTACGACAGAGCATACCTAATGTTTTGACCTCAGCTTGAGATAAAACTTAGCGATGACGAATTGTGCCCCTTATTTCTTACTGACATGGCGGAGAGTCAATAAAAAGCGCGAATTCGGATCGAAGTGGGTGGTCGGCGCTGTATGGGTGCTGCCATATTTCTATAAGTGATCAAGGTTAGGGTGGCTATTACGGTCACCGGCGGTAACTGCCACAGTAATTATCCGTATACGAAGTACGTGCATGCGGAAATGCCATAATATGTCACGTATGGCTGTACCGTATGATGTAGCTAGCAAAAATAAAACTCTCTATATTGTAGCCAATAATCATCCAGTTACTCCCAGAACTATATACCACTGCGCAAGGATATGGCCTGTGTATGACTCATACCTTCGGCAGTGCTGACAACAGCTTGTGAGATGGAGTATAGGCAACAATGAGGGCAATGTTTAAAACCAAGCCTTTCTAAATTTTGAACTCGCGCGCGCCTCGGGGCAACAGCAAACAATTAATAAAATAATAAAAAAGGCCCTAGGGCCTTCACATTTTATATAAGACGGCTTCAATTGCTCCTGTAAAAATGTCTTTTTTTTTTAAAAAAGACATTTTTTTTGAAAAAGTGAAGCCGAGTTTAAGGGGATCAGTGTAAGCTTGGTCTTTGTATCCTGGCTTTCCAACGTTGTGTGCTGCAGTGAAGCCTACTCAAAGAAAAATGTGATATATGCGAACGGAGTCCGATAACGCTATAGCGTTCCACTCTTAAAGGCGAAGCTTAAGTTTTTCTTATTGACTTGAAATGTAGTGTTTGCTTCTTGCGTAATGCCCCCGTTGTGGGTATCTGTCATAGAAGGACAATCATCATGATCATAAAATCGCGGCGATCATCTCAAAGAGCAAGTTGGCGTTGGCGCGATATAAGTACACATACCATGGTGGATTACACATAGGCTCGGTGGCTCTAAGCCACTGAGAAAATAAAGTGTGATCGACGACTAATGGTTGGAGCACCGGGCAGCTGTGATGGGGGGGGGGGGGGGGGGGGGAGGTTCGATTCCAGCACCGAGCACGTTCTTGCAAGGCGGCGGTGGCGGCGGCGGCGGCAGCCAGCCAGCCAGCAGCCACGGTCAGGAAAGTCATGGAAGGTTAGCAGAAACAGCTTCGTTTTAACAGCAAAGCAACAAGTATGCCTTGAAGAGCTTTTTTTACTTTTTTTTTGTCCTGATGGGTTCCTTATAGCCCGCAAGGATAGTTCACGCCTTTTTCTTGCATTTCTACGACACACTCGTCTTCTGGACGTGTAACATACTCAGGTAACCGTGGCCGAGTGTGTTGGACAACAGGGTCGTCTGCCGGAGGTGTGCGTGGTTCTGTCGCTATCTCCGGACACCCGCTGGTTTATGAGACGGGTACAAGCCACCCACCGGCCAGGTGTCCGGCTTTCCAGGGGTGCACGGCTTGGGAGAGGTTCGTACAGACCGATATGCTTACGGTACCAAGACAAACGAAGCATCACATCTCAAAATCTCAAAACGATATCTGCCGGTCCCATGCCGGCAATTGCCCATCAGATGGATGTCCTTCCCAAACGTTGAAGTCCCGTAATGGCCGCTCACCTGGGCGGGAGTGCGGTTGTGCCTATTTTTCTAGCAAGTACATGATGGTAGCTCCCGTCTACCTCCTAAAGCCGCGGCGGATGCCCTACTAAAAAGCCATTTGTGGTTGGACAAGGGGCGCCCCCGAGACCTCGCAGACTCTACAGGATGACCTTTCGAGATGAGAAAACCCCGCAAGTAGTCGAGCACCAAGCCGAAGGACATCTCTACTCATTTTAAAGACCCGTGGCCTCCCGGCGGTGCCGGGATTCATACTCAGTATCTCCCGCATGCCAGGCGGATTCTTTACCTCTAGGCTACCAGAGTGCCTCGGCAAAACAGCGTTGGAAGGCGCAGCCCACAGCTGAATTGTCACAGCTTTGTAAAAAGCTGTAGAGTAAGCAGCGAATCGAAACGGTCGGAATCCTTGAAAAGTGCAGTAGTAGAAAGTATAAAAGACATGAAAAAGATGACAGTTTTGTTCACTGTCACGCGGGAAACACCGACACGCCGAAGAAATGTCTTAAGCTTCCCAACGTCCTTGTGCCCCCGTAGATGTATCCGGTCTTTCCCCTCACGAGGTAGTAAATGTTCACCGCAGAAAAAAATTTGGGATCGGGACACGCTGCCACTTCGTTTTTCGTGCTCGTACCGAAGGCAGGAAATTATTTCGGCAATTTCAGATGTCGTACATCGCAAGAAGAAAACTTGTCCCGCCCCACCCTCGTCCCCCCATTTGCTTTAGGAACCATCTTCGGGATCCTTTATTGTTCGTGCTCCTAACAGCTTTTACCACGGAAGGGAAAGCCGAGCGAAGAAAGAAACGTCCCTCGCATCGCGTCCTGCCTCATAAAAGCACGAAGAAATCGTTGTTACTAATTTCGTCTCTACGGGGGTATCTCTTCGCTAGTTCGAGACAGGGAGAAAGAGAGGTTCGCTATAGCGGGAAGAGGAAAAGGGGGGGGGGGGGATGGATACGCGAGAGGTGCTGCTTCAAAGCGCTGCTGGTCTAGCGAGCGTGTGACAGCACCCCTAAGGATAGCCGCGACCGACACTGGAATAACAATCAGCTGCAGCAGCCTCGCCGCCGCCGCCGCGTACAGCGGAGAAAGAAGCAGCGGACGCCGGAGGTTCGCGCGGCGCTCGTCTTTCCGTCTTCATTTGGGGGCGGGCAGCCTCCTCAGCCGAGGCCGTTATTGAGAACGACCGGGTCGTACATCAGCTGAGCCCTCGGCGCGTCGCGCTCGCCATAGCTCTTCATTTTGAGCCGCTGCAGGTCCGAGCGCGCGCGCGCGCACTGCCGACCGGGCCCTGAGACAACAGCGGAGGAACGCGGCCAGCTCGCTTCTCTCGTTGCGTGCGACCGGCGGGCCCCGTATATACGAACCTAAACTAAAATGAAAAAACGAAACGCTTTTCGATGTTCCTCTTGCTCTCCACGCTTGCATTCGACGTTTCTTCGCCAGACGACGTGGACGGGAGGGGCAGAGTTGGAGATTCTTCAAACTGAATTAAAACGGGGACGTGCGAAGACGAAAAAAAAAAAAAAAATTGCGCCGACCATCGCTCTTCTTGAAAGTTGAAGCCGCGCGCCGCCGCTTCGTCGCAGGGTTAAAAAGAGAGAGAAACCTTCGCGCCGTGAAAGCAGATATGGGACGAGAAAGAGGACTCGGTCGGGCTGCGCGAGCGGAAAGGGCGAGTGTCGTGCAATCCATTAGACAGATGATAGCGCACGCAGTGCACTTTTGAAGAGTGGAACGGCTGCCCGAGAGAGTGCGCGTCGCGAGGGCTTCGCAACCGACATGTCCCGTATTCAAAAGCGCGCCCTCGAGGCTCCATACAAAGCGGAGTTGAATGGCTGGGGGGGCACCGTCTGCGTGGCTTTTAGTTTGCCAGCTGGTGTCTTGAATTTCACCGCCCTCAACATGAAACCACGTTGCATGCGCGCTTCGTGATGGAAACTCGTTCTTCTTCATCCGGTTAAAATAATGGGAGAAGAAAAAAGATGTGAGAGGGTGGCTGCTTTATGATAATCCGTTTCTTTCTTTCGTTTTAGAACGAGCCTACGAATTGGCCTGAAAATCTGCTATTCCGGCGAAGGATGGGAACGTAGTCAAAATAATATATATACACTGCGAAAAAGAAAAAAAGGCTGTTGCTCAGACTTGTCGGATACGCGAAACCACATCCATATTAGGAGATGATATTCTAAAACTGCATCCTATACGTTCCTGCGGTGCTATTTTTGTATTTATTTGTTATTCCTTTATGCAAAATGTATTGCAGGTATTACTGGATTGTTAGGGATATTTGCAAACTCTCATTTTCTTTAGACTCCGTTCTCTCCTATAGATAAATGTCTGACAACTTCTACACAAGCTTAAAAGGTCATTCTATACATAATCAGGGCTGAGGTCCCGCGTTGTGCGACAAATGTAAATCAAATGCACCCCAGAGTGTTCACATGTTTCAGCAGGGGAAAAGATAGCGCCTTATTGCGTGGAAACTAGCGATGTAGCAACGTTTGCCCAAGTGTTTAGACCAGGAAAAATAACGGTGATAGTTCGGCTATGTCCGTGTCACGCCGTGCTACTTTAGGCTAGAGCACACAGTCAACAGAAACCACTAATGGCTCTAAACCACTAAGTATGTGCAGCGATTTTGTTAATGTGAAGCATTTCTTGCCTAATTCCGCGCATTTTACGAGAGACGCTGCTGAGTGAGGTCTGGTACGCCAGTGCATAGGTACTCTATCACTTTATCATGCGCCTGCGTGATAAATGTGCTTAGTTTTCTTTTTTGACAGAGCGAGATAGAAAAAGAGCCTTATCATGCAGTATGAAGGCACGCCGACCTATACGTCAAGTGATCTGTCCTTCAAACGACGCCATCGGTCTCCATCGTTAGTCATGAAAAGGTGATATCATTTATGCTTCTCATGTCCCGACCAGTTCCGAAATTATAACTCATCCCTCTGCCTGATTTTGTTTCCTTGTCCCCCCTATTTTGTTCTCGCTATTTAAAATATTTCGCCTCCATTGAAATGCGGCGGCCGCATTTCGATGGAGTGGCGAAATGCAAGATGCCCGTGCGCTTGCGTTGTAGTGCACGTTAAAAAACTCCAGGTGGTCAAAATTAGTCCGGAGCGTTTCACTACGGCGTTCCACTACGGCAGTACGGCAATAAAGAACTGGTTTTGGTGCGTAATACCCCAGAAAGAAGATTTTGTTCTCGCTGTCATGTACCACACACGCAAACACATGCAAACACACACACACACACACACACACACACACACACACACACACACACACACACACACACACACACACACACACACACACACACACACACACACACACACACACACACTACAGACATGCTAAGGAAAGCATGGCCTAAATGAAACGTTTCTACACCGGACAAATAATTAAATGGGAGTTAAATCTCTCATGGATATTCCATAATCACAGCTGGGGCCATGAACCCGCCGCGGTGGCTCAGTCAGCTAAGGCGTTGCGCTGCTGAGCACGATATCGCGGGATCGAATCCCGTCCGCGGCGGCCGCATTTCGATGGAGGCAAAATGCAAAAACGCCCGTGTGCTTGCGTATAGTAGTGCACGTTAAAGAACCCCAGGTGTTCAAAATTAATCCGGAGCCCTCCACTACGGCGTGCCTCATAATAAGAACTGATTTTGGCACGTAAAACCCCAGAAAGAAGAAGAAGCTGGGACCATGAGTAGCACTGGCTTACATTCCTAGGACTTGGTTACAAATTGCGTAAATGCCAATGCAGTGCACAGCCGTCACGGGTAGCTCAATTTGCAGGGCATCGCCTGCGTCATGCGGAGGTCATAAGTTCGAGCTTCCACCGGCGCGGCAAATTGCATTTGTATCGACTTTACTTTCCCTTAACCTTATATAAACCGCACACACACACAACAAAAGAAGAAAAGAACATTGATGAATGTTGCAAGTGACACGCCAAAGCTATCAATCCAGAACCCGTTTACAGTATAACCGGTGCTGTGGTAGGACTTTGAAAAATGTCAGATTTCGCCATGTGGTCTAAATGCCACCATGCTTAAGTTTTGAGCCAATCAGCGAAAGCGGCAGCCGTTGCGTCAGCCAACCAGAGCCGACAAGATGACGAACTTGACAATATGGCTGAATGTGGCAGCGCAAAGAAGAGCAACCCTGGTCACCCGGGATTTTATTGGTGTAAAAGGCACAAAACGATATGAGGAAACGACAGGAAAGAGCGTCTTTCGCGTCCAGTCATTTCGTTATATCGTTTCACTTCTTTTACAGCATAGCAAGTGCGAACTAACTAGCTCAGAAAAAAAAGTAGGGATACGTCACTCGGAAATGACAATCTAGGAGGAAGGAATGTTGAGAATGCAGGCTTCAAAGATGCGAGAACCTCCGCCCACCAGCAACCGCACGACGTCAGCTTCCTCAAACGGGCAGACACTTCAATAGAAGGACGCCGCGTAGGGAAGTAAGCAAACACGGCTGAGGGGTTAGGCTTTTACTGCCTGCGGCTCAGGCGTCCGGCAGCCACACAGCCGGCCACTGTTTGTGCTCGCGCGTACTAAGCCACGGTGCCCGTTGAACGGCCGACTCCGGATCCCAACCCTTTGCGGTTGCGGCGCAAACGGGCTGTGCTCGATGCCGGCCGCGCAGGGCTGAGATGTTTTGAGGACCGCGCTGTCCGAGGGGAGTGGGCCGCTCGCGCAGCCGTTATCGCGAAGCCAAGAACAAGGGCACCCGAAAGCGCGGGGCATGTTTTGCCTCGGCAGACACTGTTGGAAGAGGGTAACGTGAATTATTCATGAGCCAATATAATCTGGGAGGTTTCGGCGGCGACGGAGCAGCTCGAGTTTACCGTACTCGGGGAACCCTTTTTTTTTTTTTTTTGGTCCTCCTCGCACGGCAGCGAGCGCCCCTCTCCCTTTCTTCCGACTCTGCGTTCGTTCTCTGACCCGAAACCTCGGCGCTCTGCTTGAAGAGGAATCGGGTTTCTCTCGAATCAGCATGCCTGCAAGTCTCTCTTCTATATCGCTCCACAAAAAGGCGGGCGTGCCGAGCGGGCGGTGTGCAATTGATTGCGGGGCATCCATTCCAAGCGACAAACAGACCGCAGTGCCTTCGCGTCGAAGAACGTTCCTTTCCCGTGTCGTCAATATTGAACAGCGACAGTCTGAATGCCGGGCGCAGAGACGGCGCCTAATCGCTTAATGACGAAGGCCCCGTGAAGCGAACATGACGTTGGAACAAAACGTTTCCTGTAATATGGTTGCCTCGTGATACCGTAGCGTTGCTGCTGGCTGAAGCAGAGATCTGAAAATGTCTTGGTTTCCAGCAGTGAGCCTGTGTTCGAGGATTACTCGCGAGGAAAACAAACAATCAGCAAGTATAGAGTAAACACAGCAGACACCGAAGGACGGCGGTTTTAACTCGTTGATTCATAAAGTATCAGGGAACGATATCGAGGGCAGGGATAACGTATCGATTCAGTTTCATGCGGTTTGTTGTTATTTGAATAATAGCTGAAGGGCAAACGGGAAGATAGTCTATCTATATGGTACATTTAACGACAGGACGCCATTCCTTTCCCCATATAACCCCCACGCTCAAACCAAGTAGCCTAGATACAAGCATGTAAATGTAAACAAAAAGATATGCAGATCCAAAGCACATCTTTGAATCTATGGGAAGCGTAGTTCTAGCGAAGCGGTATATTTCGAATCCAGTACAACAAACGGCGATGATGCGTACAGTTCTGTTGACTTTCATCTTATTCAGCGTGCAATCTCATGCAATGTTCATGTTTACCCACCAGAAAGCTCATAAGTAGGGACCGGATTTTAGGCAAATGCCTTTTTTTTTCCTTGCGCTCCTATCGCCCCATTTTGCTATATGAGCATGAATTAGAGGTTAAGAAGGGCTTTTATAGTGTTTTTATAGCGCCTATAAATCCCTATTTTGGTGTTTGTGCCTAAATGCCTATAAATGCCTATTTTCAATATCGGCGCCTATATGAACACTATTTAGCCTCAAGTTTCGCTTTCGAGTGCAGTTAGAGAGCGTTATTCATGTTACCGGGCAACATTGACTATTCGGAACTCTTTGGTATTCAACCTAGTCGTCTAGTTCAACCAACTCTCGGAAAACAACCGCTAGCAGCAGTGAAATGGGACGCACCGCGGTTGGAAAATGCGAAACCTCCGAGAGCCATCAGGGGAAAGGAGAGTGAAGAGCAAAAGAATAAAAAAAAATTTGATGTGCACGCGGCTGTTGTTTTGTTTGTAATTTACTTTTTAAGGTGTTCTCTGCCCGTCGAGCGTTCCTTCTCAGCGTACAAGGTGATTGTCAGTGACAAGAGGAGCAATTTTGAATCCAAAAATCTGGAGATGGTAGTTGCTAATTGTTTCCACAATCTTCACAGTGATTCTTAGACTACGTTCCGCGTGCTGAAGTCTCCAAACTACATTTCTTCAAACATGTGCACTTCAAATGGGTGGAAGTGTATTTGGCAGCGTTGGGACGGTTTGCCTCTACAATTCCGATAATGTCATTGTATATGAGAAAATTGCCAGAGTTGTACCTTACAGTCCTCAAGTAAGAACATGTTAATTTCTTAATAAATTGTAGCCTCTCTTGCATTTATTATTTGTCTGATTTTGTTGCGCCTTAATTTATTTGCGTCAGGCAGACAAAGTAGCGCTTTTTTTAATCTGTATTCCCAGCTTTCAAGTATTTTTTTTTCATGCTTGTTTCACTTTATGCAACGCTCGAGTACATTAGCCATTGAACATGAATATGAGCAGTGTGCTTGTTGAATTACGCCAAATGATCGTCATTAGTCCAGCAGTTTTATGGGACAATCGCACGGCTATGTTCAACTGTTGGCGCCTTTGTGCCACCATAAACAAGAACATTTCTTGTTTTCCTGTCGTAGATACAGGTCGCGCTTGTCCTCGTTTGAAATCATTTGCATTTATGTAAAAATTCATTGTGCCTATATTTACGACGTTGGAGGCATAAAACGTTGCTTTGCCTGCCTATTTTAGGCGCCTAAAACACGCTTTTTTAATGCCTAAAGATATCCGGCCTCTACTCATAAGTTTAATCTAAGGCAGTTTTATGTTAATGCCTTACAAGGCTCACAAGCTGTGCCGAAATGCAAACACCAGGGCCGCGATTTTGTAGCGAGGCATTACGACTTATTCTGCTCTAGTCTTACCATCCACCGCTCACGGCCGGCTGATCCCGTTGATAACGCGAGCGGACCGTCGCTCCGACCACTGACAAAGCGCGATAAGCGCGAAAAGGCATTATTACCATAAAGGCATCGCTACAAAATACCGGCCCAGATACGGCTTACGCACACCGTGAGACGAAGGCGATGTGTGACGCTTGTCGATGGAACAAGAACGATGACAGGTGCATGCACACATAACCACGACACATATAGCTACATTTAGGGATTATGTACCTCTTGTATCACAGTGGTGCACACCCATTCTGGAGGATAGGTCAAATTGGGCACACACCCTGCGTCACATACTGAATGGCTAAATCAAAGAAAATCAAGAGACCGTTGAATACAATACTCTGTTCCATCAGGCGGTCGGTGTTCTTTAGATATACCTACAAGCCGGCATTCTATGTTGTTTTATGCAGGAATGTTCCTTCTTTAACTTATTATTATGACGCAGAACCGAGGTGCGCTTACTGGCCCTACTTTGTCGGTCAGTGTACAGGGGTCATGTAACTCCGTTTGTTGCTACTTTCATTTGGCGCTCGTACAATCTTCGTAAAATACACACAGGCTGTCCCAGCTATCATGCATCGAGCTTTAATTAAGGACAGATCACTCTACGCGAATAAGACCAAGTGCATGTTATTCAGACTCCAGTTGAAAAACCGCCAGTATTTTTTTATTCTCTGGCATCCAGTTAGTTGATATAAAATTATTATATAACTTTTTCTATGCTGTTCAAACCGTCAAGATGTAAATTAGAAAGTCCTAGGTAATGGTATAACGGACTTCATAGAGAGATGTTTCCAGCAAGGTACACATCTTGTGTTCATCCGGCGAAGAGAGAAAACCCGCGAAATATGACAAACACGCGTGTTATGTGACGACGCGCCCGCGCGCTCGGGATAGCAGCACCATCAAACAGATTCTAAAGGAAAGCAAGCTGTTAATCTGTTACCGGGTCGAACGGCGTCGATGTTCATACCACTGCAAGTTCCTTCTTGCGCTTCTTCATCAGTGATTCCAGCTGCATCCCGCCTATGTTGCCACCAGGATCGACCAGTCGCGAACGGTGGGTGACAAGATAGGAATACCGTCGGGGGGAATTGGTCATTTTATTATACTAGCCGTGATCGCTTCAGTTCCCGGCTGTAAATCGTGAAATCCCCAGAAGAATAATTCATTAGCATACACATGCTTGCTTTGACGAGTGAAAGTCCCATACGATTGGTAGCCCAATTTAAAAAATTTCCGGCGTGAATCCGTCCCGTCGCTGCCATTTCGTCATGACGGTGCACCGATGACAGATAAGCACCATTCTAGTCGCCTTATTTGACTTCAGAAAACGGGCGGAGGTCTTCATAAACTTCTGCAAGATAGTGCGGTATCAATATAATTTGCGAGTATACAGTTCGCATATACCGTTATGTCAGTCTTTCTCTTTAATGAATTACGAAAATTCGAGCCATGATGCCTGTAACAGAAAGAGCTTATGCCGGAAAAGGAGGCGTATTATGCGCGTTTATTCAAAATACATTTTTTAATTCTTATAATAACTTTCTCATCTTGTATGACGCGTACTCCCACGTATGTATTTCGTCCAGGAGACTGACTGGAGGACGCGATAGTCCGTATACGAATCGTATAGTGTGACAATAGCGAGGCGCGGAGTGTACGTATGGAATGACCAACTTATTCTCCACGTTTCATCAGAGTGCAAAATAAAGTTTAATAAAGAATCCAAGAGCTCTTACCTGTTTGCGGAATCATCGACGTTTGCGCAGTCAAAAATCTTTCACGTTGGGGTCTGCAGTTCCTTCACCACTTTTACGATTTCAGAGCAGGCCAAGCGCAGATGAAAGCAGCCCAGCTTTGAAGGTGCTGTGAGTCTTAAAGCTCACTTATACCATATGCACATACTCTATCAACGCTCTCGGCGCCGGCTTCTGGAGAATGGGAACCAGACACTTCTGATTCTACATCTGACAACTCGCAGGGCTACCATTACACATTCTTTTTGGTGGCACATGATGCGTCACGTAAGTCAGTAAACTGTTGTCAGTGTCCAGGCGCAACACGCTCTATCACTGCGTCACGTTGCGGCTATGGCGATGAACGCATCGGGTGCTCAGGCTGCTCCTCGGCGTTTGTTGTGAGCAAGATCCTTATCGAAGGCACACATTTCTAATTATTTGTGACAGCTTATGCCATGCATCTGCCACCCATGCCGGAGTGCAAGGAACACACCGTCCCCATAGCCGTCGTGTCGCCGTCGTCTTGTCGTTATAGTCACACGTAGCGTCGCGTCACACACGCAGTTGCTCATCAGAGGCGTACATATTGTCATCTGGTAACACTTTGCGCAACACCAAAGGAGGCTAGACAGCCAGCTACCCGCATAATGCTTCGCATAATTTTTGTACTCGTTTAGTCGGGAAAAACTAATGAAGATGGCCAGGCGCACCGTTTCCTTGACGTGTCGTCGTGTCCTCGGCTCCATGCTCTTCAGAGCAGGCGGCACAGGCGTGGACAGATACCTTGCAGACTGACACTGTCGGCACGTTGGATTCTTTTATCGGCTGACGCGACCCATATCCCCTCTGCCTGCACTGCAGGTACAGTGAAGTAAAATATGAAATCGTAAATATGAAGTAAAATATGAGAACGACTACAGGCATCGCACAAACATACTATCCTTGCTGACAGCAGCCATGCTATATCGTGAAGGGCACGCTGCGCATTCGCGAACCACCAAGCATCGCTTATCTTGAGGTAAGAGTTGGCAGGGTCTCCAAAGCTACAACTGCGCATGCCCTGCAAAACTCGACGTGGTCGCGGAAGCTCAAGCATCTTGCACACAGCGTTGCCGTGGTTCGGGAAAGGTATCGCTTATCAAGATCACGCAAGTCATGCAGCGGGTGGCGTGCGTTTCTTGTCGCTCGAATGCGTCGTCTCATATCTGTCGAAGACGAAAGCGGCGTGCGCGGGTGGCACTTGGAAGATGAACGGTTGAACCCTTCGTAGCACCATGTGGGCCAGTCCACGGCGATTACATATACCAGGATTTGGGCGCTACTAAACACGCGGATATAGTCCGGTGTTGCCAGCGTGCCAGGCGGCGCCCGGCGAAGTCCGATACGTCACACCGGTGACGCCTGAATCACCGAAAATTGGGCCCTGTATGTTTCAGCGCGTTGCACGTGGCTCGCAGCAGCGCGGCGATGAGCTGTTGCCGCAGTGCATGAGCACACGTGCACGGCGAGCGAGCGCTTAATTGTTTGGCAAAGGCGCAAACACGGCGCAATCTCTTCATTGCACCCGGACTGTAGGCCGGCCAGCCAAGCTACGCGTGATGTACTCTGTCTAGTGGCTCTGGCGCGAGATAGAAGATGTTCTATTCCCGCGCTGGCCGCGCAAAGCGCGCCGAATGCCGCCAGTCACGCTGGCTGCGCGTTACCGCTAGACTGTAGAGCGAACGCTTTGCGCAGGCGCAGTGTAACAAGCACGCGTCTGGAATTATGTTCCGGGTCTGTTTGATGTCACTCAGCCTTAGGTCATACTCAATCAGGCGCTGGAGGGCGCCCGAGTTACATCGCGTCTAATTGCGTCTCCGTGCTTTCATGAATTTGTGGCAGAAGCTGGACAAAACTTTTCTGTCGACGCAGCACTAACGGCCGGATATACTTCCCCGCGATGGCCTCCCCAGGGCCGATGAGCACGAAAACGCTTTTTGTGTGTGTGTTTTGTGTGTGCCATGGAGGATGCATTCGACTCTGCAAATCAATGATGTTCGACTGTAGGTGAAGCCGGAGAGAGCGGATGTGTAGAAAGAATGCGCTGAATTACAACCGGCAACCTGAACCACGTGAGTAGGCTGATTGTTCATCACGTAATTAGGTTTGCGGACTATAAGTGCCAGCGATGGAGGGGAAAAAAGGTGGCGCGATTATAGCTTGACTACCATCGTTACCCGATAGACTATAGACAGAAACGTTGAATGGGATATAAGGGACTTCCTGTCTAAAAGCTCCGTACTGTAGGCGATGATGGACGCCATAGTGAAGGGTTCCGATATAGTTTTGCCTATTCCGTTCTTAACATGCAGTACCTAAGGCAGATTGCACGAGGGCGTCTGCATTATGCTCCATCGGAATGCGGCCTTGTGCTTACCCGCAGTACCCCATCCCGGCTGAATCATTGTGGAATAACAGGTAGAAACAGGATAATGGAGCACCCAAAGCCCTTTGATGTCAAAGGATTACGTTTAGTAAACATAATTCAAGTGGATAAGCGAGGCTACATATATGAAAGTTATACTTTATTTTAGCATCGGGTACACAGATGCTGGTCTATTTTCAATCCATACACGACAAACGCCTAACCAGTGAAAACCTTCTTCCGTAGGATGTCCGAATCATGTACCAATGTCCATGCACCATTTTGGAAGCAAATATGACATCCGCTGGACGTCCTGTTTCGGGTATCCTACCACGGATGTCCCAAGGATGTCCCAAGGATATCCCATATGGATCTTTTTCGACACACGCGTGAATATTGTCCTCCAATTGAAGCTTTGTCTTTGAATTTGCTTAAAGGCTCATTCACACTAGGCTGACAGGACACCGATTTTACTCTGGCGACTGTTGGCGACAGCAGTTTACAGGACGGAAAATGCTGTGGCCAATGTTTTAAAGGAAGGAATAACGCTGTAGCCAACAGTCGGAAGACCAAAATTGGTGTCGTGTCGGCCTAGATATGAATGAGCCTTAACAGAAGTAGGTTTCTCGCATGTTCGAATTACAATCCGAAGCTATCGTGTCTGTGTGCAGCTCGTGTGTACGTCGAACTTTTCGAATGTTTTGACGCAATTTACTTTGAAAACTTGAGTTAGTTCGATAAGCCATCTGCGCTTGGCGGAAGGCTCAGAGGAATGACTATAGGAGGCTGTACTTCTGCACACGTGCGTGTGCACGTGACGTCAGCACAAAATTTATCTGCTTTTGATGTGTGGGCGCTCTGCTCATTCCATCTGTTAAACAACGTGTGCTACGACCGTAACAGACATATTATGATAAACACTGTGCAAACGGCCCTGACATGTGTCCGTAAAATGCAGGCAGCATGGCCCCATGACGTCACTCCCGGACATGCAAGGCGATGTCCGCAGGACACTGAAAGTGCAGCCAAACGATGATGTGAGGGACGTGCGAAGGACATATTCGACACATCCGTAGGATATCGATTTTCTGGTAGTGGACGTCCATAGGATATCCATAGGACGTCATTGTTGTCACTAGGTTGTTATAATACAGACAGCAGGCTGCGAAATGCCGTTCCTGTAAGCGTATGAGTCCAGGCACGTTTTTGCGTCTACAGCTACGTAGATGCCAAAACAGCTACAGGAGGCAGATTTTTATTTCATCGGAATAAAACATGTGAAATCAAGATTGGTAAGTGAGATGATCCTTCGAAGGCGCCTTCTGGAATAAATGAAAGGTGAACGGCAGTCGAAACTGCTTCGCTTATATTACCAAGTGGGAGAGCAACGCTTGGCCTGAACTCCCGATGAAGCAATGTCGAGAATATTTGTTTTCAGTGTGACTATACACATTTCTCGTTGCATGTTTAAGTACACCGTCAACACAATGTCTGCAAAGCATGGCTTCTTGATAGATCCATCAGCGCCTCGTCACCCGGCGCGAAACATGGCATGTACAAAAAGCCCTTAAACTGTTCACTCCCATCTGCAAGTTGTATTTTAATACAGTAAACGGCCGCAACCCGAAGTCTTCTTAAGTCTTATGCTGCAGAATGATAAGGGAACTCGAACTGAAGTTTGTTAATTTATCCACCTCGGTGACAAGGCCACGCGTCTGCGATCCCCGGCAGCGGCCGGTGGCCTCATTCCGACACTCGTTAGCGAAGCCTTCGTGCAAACAGTGCTTGCATGCAGGCTAGCCAACACGCGTGTACTTTGGGTTAGGTGCGCCTTGAAGGACTTCAGGTGGTTGAAGTCAATCCGCAGCTGATTTGATTGATTCATGGGGTTTATGAAGAACCCAAAGCAAAACTGGCGCTATATGAGAGACGCAGTGGTGGAGGGCACCCGAATAATCTTTAGCCACCTGGGCGGTTCCCTAACGCGCACCTAAATCTAAGTACACGTGTACTTAGATTTAGGTGCAGGTTAAAGAACCCCAGGTGGTCCAAATTTCCGGAGTCCCCCACTACGAAGTGCCTCATAATCAGATCGTGGTTTTGGCACGTAAAACCCATAATTTTTTTAAATCTATGTACACGAGCATTTATGCATTCCGGTCCAATCTACATGTGGCCGTCATGGTCCGGAATCAGACCTGCGACCTCGTGTTCCGCAGCGGAACGTCATGAAGCCATAGCCACTTCGCCACCACGAGGGTACATGGCACTTCTCATAGCCCAGAGCGGAACTTTGATAGAATTCCAGAGTACCACACTTGCCCATGTAGGGCGCGCGCTTAGCGCAGCGTGCCTCGTCATGGTGCAGCGTAGCTTCCCGACAGGTGAAGAAAGCAAACGATGGCAAGCAAATGGGCAGATTTTCGTTGCCGAAATGGTAAAAAATAAACTCTCTGCACTTTTTAAGCGAAGCTTTAGAGGCTCACAAGTGTCGGCGGTGGTGGTGGTGTCACGCTGAAAAGTGAGCCGATCCTGGTAGTAGGGCAGAAAGGGTCCAAGCTCAGTGGCACATGGAAAAGAGAGAAAGATAGAGAGAGAGATAGCAAGAAAGAAGAGAAAAAGAGAAAGAGAGAGAAAAAATCACCAGGAAGGTCAGATACACACACGACAAGCTTCGCTTACCCCCATTTTCTCGACAGGGAAGGGCTGGTGCTTTTCTTTTTTCTTCTCGAGAGCGTTGCATGTTGGCGTAACAAGCTCGATCGCGATTTAAAGTGCTCCGGCCACGGCTCACCCAGTACAACTCGTACTCAACACGTTAGTATGTATGAACACAGCCGTGAGCAAAAGCGTATGGACCACAGGCTCGCCAAAAAAACTTATTTGTAATTCCGACAAACTGATATTTTCGACTACGCTTGAACGCTCGCAATGCCAATTTCGGACTGCGGTCCTAAATTTCAAGTCACATTCATAGCCGGAGAAGAAAACCGGCTTTATCGCGGAATCACTGGTCCGTATACTTTTGCTCAGGAGAGTACGCGCAATCAGCATAAATTATAACGCGAACAGGAAACAAGCGACCAGGACGCCCGTTGCGCGTAATTACAAGTTAAGTGTGACGCGTTTGAATTCTTCCTGATAGTGTACGCGTTGTAGTTTTTCGACAGAAGCACGCTCATGAAGTAATTAATTATAAGAACGGCGCAACAGGGGACGGAAGACGGAAAGAATGAACGAATGAACACAGGCACTGTTTTAGAGCGACAGCTCTACTGCGCCATGTCTCGCAAGGTCATTGAGCCGCAATGACCTTGAGCCGCCGGAGCGCGAGCCACCGCAGCGCAAGTGTGGCAGGTGTGATGTCACGCCACGTGATCTGCTGCGGAGAGGCGTCGCAGTTGCGCTCGCTCGGAACCTCGCTGCTGCGGTACCACGTGACTAGGCGAGGGTTTAACGCATGGAGGAAGGAAAAAAAAATGGGAGGAAGCATTACGTCACGCAGCCAGCCTTGGCAAGCGAACGTTCCGTGTAGCCAGCGGTGGTGGCCCAACACGTGACGTCTTGCATCGATATAACGGAGAATAGAGATTTGCCGAGACGTTTGGTTACCGGTAGTTTTTATTCGGTACACACTCGGCCGGCAGCTGCTTACATGGAAGAAGGAAAAATACATTTTCCTTCTTTTGTTTTTTCCCTTGGTTTTGTTTTTGTTCATTTGAAATGGTTTCAAATGGTTTCGAATGGGCATCGAAAAAACAACCGGGAGTACTAAAGCCTACCGCGCGCTCTGACGTATCTTCCGTGCTCTGACGTTTTTACCACGGGTTGGGCCACCACACTCGGCGTCAATCGCGTTGCGGTAGGCTCCCTCCTATCCTTTTCCTTCCTACATGGTTTAACGCCTGCTTCGCCGGCGCTTGGTCGCTCAGTGTCGCCATGGATGGCATGCCGGCGGGGCCGTCTGTGCGTACGCTTCAGTGCAAGCGACAGGCTGAATCAATGATCCAGTAGATATAGCTAGACGGCAGGCTGCGAAATCTCAAGCAAAGGCAAAGTTGGCTGCTGAAACACCGGAGCAAAGGGAGGCCAAGATTAGCACGTTATAGAGAAGCTTACCAAGCGCGGAAGCGTGCATTAATGAAACGTTGTGCGCATAGTCTTTGCAAAACCAAGCCAAACAGACCTTTCGCTCGTCATCACTAGGTTTACAAGAGTGAAACCTTAGCCAATTATTTATAATGAATCGCCAGCTAGCCTGGTCGCACACATTGCTTGAAGAAGAGCAAGTTTTCTTAGGTATTTGGAGCCTCTGCCACACCATGTTTCTCGGAATAATTCGGAACGCGAATGGGCGTCGAGACATGCCCCATCTGCTCTCTTAAGTGGGGCAAGAACATCAGGCCTGTATTCCCAATGATTCGCGGCTGAGGATATCATTTTCGGTGCGACTTGGTTGGCAAGTCTTTAAAAGCATACCCGTAGATCCAGCGATGCGTCGCGTTGCGCATATGACGTCGCGCAAATGTGGAACTTTCCCAGAAAGTGATCGGTCGGAAATGCGAACCTTAGAGGCCAGAACTTTTCCTAGTTACGTATGGCCAAAAGCGCCACTTTTACGACCCACGCACCTCTAGGGGCTTAAGTAAGCTGCTCGTGACAGCCTTATAGTCGGATGTCGTAATAACCGCGAATACTTGCAATTCTTTTAAGCAGTAAACCAAAACCGAATAAATGATTGCGGCGCACCACAGGCCGGTTCGCGAAAAGTATGATGGAGCTGTCTGTCACTTCCTGTGCTTCGCTCACGGTGTTTTTTTTTATTTATCTTCGTTTTTTTTTTCTTTTCTGTTACCACCGGATGCTTCAAACACGCGTGGTGTTTAACTCTTTACGAACAACTTTGCAGCACACAGCAGACGGTGGTTATAGGCGGCCGATATGCGGAGTATATGAAAAAAAAACATATTGCATATATTTTTTCTCTAAAGATATAGGCGCCCATCAGTTTCAACAATTTTGTTTTATTTTGTAAAAAGGGCGTGGCTGTTGCCTAACATACACTTAAAGAAGAAAGCAAGCTTTAGGCAGGGATGAGTGGGGGCTATAGCGCGGGTCTGATAACCTCATTTCCACGAGAACCATCCTGGAGAGGAGGTGTAGGGAGGCGAGGACGGGGAGGTGTTGGAAAAGTATGTATAGTAGTAGAAGAAAATGCGTGGCCACGCGCGCGCTTCACAAAAGGCGTAGTTGCTTCGTTCGCTCGTGCGCCAACCGTTCATCGAGGCCCCGAGGCAGAAGGGCGCGGCGGACATGACGGATTAGAGCGCCAAGCCTCGAGCCGCAAAACCCGGGTCTCGCGATCCGCTCAGGGCGCCGACTCAATTTCACGCCTGCTGCTTCCTCCGCAGTTGGTACCGGCCACGCTCGACCCCCATGGCCTCCTTCCCCTATCCGATTCGGCACTAGAGCCACGAGACCCAAACAAAGCGGCCCAAAACCAGCGAGGCCTCCTGTTTTCACAATGCGAAGCCCGTCTCTGAAGCCGCATCCATCTGTCGAACGCGCGCTCTGCGTCCGACGTCTTCACCTTTTTCGCTTACTCTCTTCATCCATGCTGTTCCCCCTCCCCCTCCCCCCCCCTTTTTTTTTGTTACCGTTATATCTATCTATCCGTGAGTGTTTGTTTGGCCGTGCGACTCTGAAATCGGATTAGGGCAGCCGCCGCGTGCGCCCGTTTTAATCCCCTTCTTCGTTTCGCAGTCGCGCACAGTCGGGGCCCAACGCTATCGCGTTGCCCCGGTATAAGGCGATGGAAAACCAATTAAGATGGCGCGTCGTGCCCGACGCCTCGCGCGTGTCAGGCCTGTCAATTCGACGCTGTAAAAGTCTGCGCGCCTATATTTGTGCGTTTGCTCGGCGTTCTCCGCTTTGCGCAACCTCGCTGGGTGGAGATGGATTCTTTGAGCCTGTTTCGTTTACGTTTCGAAAACGGTGGCAACTCTAGGATCTGGCTGGTTTGAGGCTGGTTGCCTGTAGTGTAGCTTCAGCTTTACGAAGTGACGACGGTTTGTCCGGCGTGCAACCGAACAACATCTATGTTTGTGCGGTGATGCAATTTTACTAAATGTTTTTCTCTTAGGTGAACAATAGGGTGTTTCCGTGAACACTTTCAAAAAAATTAAATTTAAAGGTTGCCTGTGGCAGATAGCGCCATTCTAGATCATAAACTGGTCTAGTCGAATAGGCGGACATTACTATGCACAAAGAAATTGTAATGCATAATCGATTAATTAACAAAATGTACTAATTACCTTCTTAACTAATTACCTTATGGCCCATACTGCAATTTACAAATTTTAGCCGTGGAGTTCATAAGAGAACGAGTTCGCACTTTGAACGAATTCCCAGGATGACATAGTTTCAAGATATGAATTCCGGAACTTTGCGGAGAAATGCATTGGCGTTCCAGTTACTTTTGAGCTTCAAAGTATAAACGACGTTTTGTTAAGAAATAACTGGAACACCAATGCATTAATTAGTCGATAATGTATTTCATTTTTTTTCTGAAAGTTATGTCCGCCTCTTCGAGTAGACTAGCTCATGAACTAGAATTGTGCTATCTGCCACAGGCAACCTTCATAACATTTCGAAAGTGTTCGCTGAAACACCCGGTATATATATTGGGGGCTTTGGCACATACATCTGCGCGAAGCTAATTTAATATTGCCTTACGCGTAAATGTTGAGACTTTCGCCTTTCAGTCCATTTCCGCCTTTCCCCACCACAGGGTAGCCAGCCGGCACTTACGCAGGCTAAATAACCTCCCCGTCTTTGTCTGTCTTTTTTATCCTACTTCTCGAGGCTTTTGTTCGAGAAGCCTTCCTTTTCAAGCCTCTCTTTATTTCAAAACTAGCTCATTTTTACTTGATATGTCCCGGAAAACAATTTACTCACATTTTCGTTCGTCCTTTTTTTTTCTTTTCTTTTTTTTTCTGAACACGTCCCACGCTCTGGTGATGTGAGGTGACTTTTGACCCCATTCACTCGAAATCAGCGCATGTGCGACGTGCTTTCGCTGCAAGCTTAAAATGTCCTAACAAAGGTCCATCATCCTAAATGAACAAGAGCAACACGTAGAGCGCGCGATTGTTATGCAAGCGGTGGCACATAGTTGATGGAGCGGTTGCATACATCGGTGGATAAACAGACGTGCCCCTCCACGGACACCGAAGAACCTGCGCAGGTTCGCAATGGTGTGCGTGACCCTAATCTCTCGAGGACGACCAGCCGCGGTGCGCGCACTGGCTATGGCGTTCCGCCACAGTGCATAAGGTTGCAGGTTCGATGGGTGCGAAATTCAAGAACGCTAGTGTACTTAGATCTAGCTAAACTTTAAAGAACCTCAGGTGGTCAAAACTAATCCGGAACACTCCACTACGCCGTCTGCCACAGCCCAACAGCTGCGTTGAGACGTTAAACCACATGAATGAATGAATGAATGAATGAATGAATGAATGAATGAATGAATCGAATCAACCAACCAATCAATCAATCATCAATCAATCAATCAATCAATCAATCAATCAAATAATCAATCAATCAATCAATCTCGAGTATGAACTGTGTCCTGCAACTAGGTAACAGCGTTCTCCACTCGCTGTTCAAACAAGGCGACAAGTTTGCTGTTCTACTCACGGTCTGCTTCTGCTTTCATGCAAATCAGAATGCTTGCAAGGTATCATGACGTCTCAAAGCTAAGCCTAACCACCGTAGGGGGCGCTGAAGGTGAATCATGATAATCGGACTTTCGTTTCTTTATTTTTTTCCTAGTTGAGAACGCATATGAGAGATCTTGGGGAACAGTTTGCGCTCAAGGTCATTAATTACACCAACCGGGGAGGCCTGACAAATGGACGCGAGCGCACAAAATCTCAAATCACTGGCACGCGTCCGCGTTTTTCATTGTTCCTCGTTCCCCCCGCCTAATCTTCGCGTCGTTCCATCGTTCCTCCTCTCTCGTTACCGTGCCAGCACCAGACAGGACCACGGACTCGCATGCAGACAACGCTAGCAAAATCACAGCCCGCTGAGCAATCGCGTTCACACGGCTGCCTTTAAGTTTGTCGGGGAGCGAGTCAGCAATGCTGTCGAAAAAAAGAAATGAAGTAGAAGAAAAAGAAAAGAAAGATCGGAACTGCTGGCAAGGGGCGAGCAGGCGCTTGGAGGCTACTGACGGCTGCTGCTGCGAAGTAGAAGCGAGCGCGTTCCTAAACGACCGATCGCAAAGCGAGCGCGTTACAGGGACCGACTCGCGAGGGTCGCTTCTTTCGCCCGTCTCGGTTTTGCGGATCATTTGCGTTCAGAAATCGCCGCGGGACGGAAGAGGGAAACTTTCGGAAATTAGCGCTGGCGTAGACACCACCCACAACACGAGCGGACGACCTCTCCCCCTTCTTTTCCTATACAACTGCGGCGCGTTGGCTGAGTATAGGAACGCGTAGATCGCCGTAAAAAGAAGAAATGGAGATACACAAAAGCTAGAGATAGAGGTGGAGAGAGAGAGAGTGTGTGTGTGTAGAAGAAAGAAAATAAATTGCGAAGCTCGGGAGCGAGCAAGCACCGGGAGAATTGAGAACCGAGCTTCTATGTAATGAGGGCCGCTTTCAAAAAGTCCTTGTCTTTAGCAGGAGAAATTAATTTTCTCCGCCCCACGAGGCACGCGTTGGAGGAAACTGCGCCTCGAGAGAGGTGAAAGAAACAAAAGAAAGTGCCCGACAAAAGAAGTAGAGAAAGAGAGAGAGAAAGAAAGAAAGAAAGAAAGAAAGAAAAAGGACGAAGGAGACAGCATTAAAGATACGCAGAATGAAGAAGAAGTAGAATCGCGCGTGATCGTGGGAGCCCGGGCGCAACCATAGAGCCGTTAACGGCTGAACCGTCTCGGGTTCACTGCTTGGCGAGTAGGATGAGTTGGGGGAGGGGGGGGGGGAGAGGAGGGCGAAGGCCTTTTCGAAACCTGCAGGGGTGCCTTGTTCAGACACGTCAATGATTCAATCACGTGTTTCGCGATACCCTCCTAATTCCCTTCTTCTTCTTTTTTTTTTTTACTTTTAGTTTATACTTGAACTCTTCTTGCCGTTGAAGGAAAGGACATTCGACGTCAATATTATGAGGCTTATCTTCTAGGCAGATTTTTCCTCGTTTTCTTTCTTTTTTTTTTTTCTACGTGCGATTCTGTTCGCTCTTCCACTGTACTGCGCGCCCCCATTAGCTGCATGCGAAAAGGTTCTATTGATTTCGTAGCAGGTCGCTCGTTTTTTTTTCATAAAGTCTACGGCAGGCAACGATGGTGATACATAATAGCGAGCTCTATAGTCTTTCGGTGAATTGTTACCTTTTGCGAAACACCGGATACGCGGAGCGTTGGTGTCGCCGTCTTGTGACGCTCGAATTCAACTACAGCACCCAGAACTAATTTTGCAGCGAGCATGATCTGCTTAGCTGCTGGTGTAAAGGTGTCAGTTGTCGGCAGAAGCAATCATTTACTTATTGTTTTTTTTTCTTGTTTACCTTTCTGCGAGGATATCCATGCAACACAAGAACGTTCGTAACACTTTACTATTAAATGAACACTTACGAGATGTCGCTATCCGGTGATCTGGTGTTCCGTTAAACAGAGATATTATACAGAGAGGCTAAAAATAGAGCTTTACTTTTCCATAATCCTATTGCCGTTTAAGGCAGATGCTGCTGCTGATGATGATGATGTCGGTGATGATTTATTGGCACCTACCCCAAACGGGGTAGGGACAAATAGTCACCAACCCTACTTGAACTACACTTGCAATCTATACATGCTCATCAGTCTAGCATTTGGTCTATCTTTTCATGGTACTTTCTTGTGACTTCCACGTGACAGGCGTGATCGTGCGTGCCTGCATTGCATTCGGCACAACATCGCCTTCACTGCTCCATCCATGTTTGAAATTCTGCGGCGCAATGCTTTTTAAACGTGCCAAATGTGCAGTGTTCGCGAAGACTTCACTCACGTAATTTGTACTTGCAAGACTTTCACAGCTTTAAGAAAAAACTTAAGCACCCCATTCCCCTCCGTCGCGATGCGAGCCTGCGAACTGGGGCATTTAATCGGACCGTCAGGGAGCACATCTTCAGCTTTGCGCGCGACAAGTCGCTTTTGACTCTTGCGTGACACGGGCCTTAATAAAGTCCCGTAGAATTTAATCCATTCGCGTATGTGACGCGCGCGACCAATCAGAATCATTTGGTGTGTCGCAGGGAGGGAAAGCGAAGGAAGGAGAGTTGGCGCGCGCCCCGCCGGGCTTCCCTCGCCTCAGATCAGTTTCGGCGCCCGGATGGGAAGGCCTCGCGTGGTGCGTTCCGCCGAGGAGCAGGTTGCGTTTGAGCAACGGCGCCACGACCTCGCTCGGGAAAGAGCTCGTCGTCGACGTGCCGATTCTAGCGTGAGGGCTTGCGAAGCTCAGGCGAAACGTCAGCGAAGAGCCGCGCACCCCGAGTTGCGGGAGCGCGATGTTGAGGCCAAACGTCAGCGTCGTCTTGCCATCCAGGAACCCGACAACGGTGGTGCACGCCTCGGCAACGCTCGCGCCAACTTTCTCGGTGCAGCGGACAGGTTTCAACGCGAGTTTCTCAACCGGAACGTAGGAGTCAACTGCAGTGAGTGTGACCGGTTGTGGTTCGAGCACAACGCGATACTCGTCAGTGCAATCCGTTCCGAGGAACACCGAAGAAACACACGACAAGCTTCGCTTACTCCCATTTCCTCGACAGAGGAGGGGCTGCTGATTTTGTTGGAACATTTTCTTACATTATTGCGACATGGACACTCCAAAGCGGATTTCTGCCGTCGGCGTCGCCGTCGCCGTGAGGTTCCGTATGACGTCAACGGCGATGAAATCGTTGCCGCGTGCCGTATGCTGTATGTGCGAGTGAAAGGGCGCGAGGGGCGCGCGCTTTCACGGGGAGCGAACGCACGGCGGAGAGCAAACGCGCGTTCTACGCCGCGATCCCTGAAGGGCTGCAGAATTAAGCATCTCTTTCCTCCTTTACAATCACCATATATATATATATATATATATATATATATATATATATATATATATATATATTGTACTGGAGATTATCGGTACTGGCACGGTAAAGTGTGAAAGAGGAAGTCGACGAACTAGGAGTGCGCGCTCGATCAGTGTCCAGCTGAGACGGCTCCGTCTTCTTGTACTTCAGTCAGACGTCCTGTGAACTTGCAAGAACATTCCGTGACATTGGTGGAGGTGCTGGGTAACGTTTTCCCCGACCTGGAGCTCCGCAGCCGTACGTTGCCATCTGCGGCCACAATGACCGACGACGCCGGCCCTTCGCAATCCGCTCCCGCCCCCCCCGGCTGTTGTGTGTTCTGGTGCGGTCCGTCAGCGCGACCCTGCCATCTTCAGCGGCACCGACGATCACGACGTGGAGGACTGGCTTGCAGAGTATGACCGCGTTAGCGCGCATAACAAGTGGTCTGATCGCGACAAGCTGACCAACGCCATCTTTTATCTGACTGATGTGGCACATCTGTGGTTTAGAAACCACGAAGCCGAATTTCCAACCTGGTCAGCTTTCACCGAGACCCTCACTTCGGTCTTCGGCCGTCCCGCTGTGCGCAGACTCCGTGCTGAACAACGTTTGCGTGGTCGCGCTCAACAAAGCGGTGAAACCTTCACGAGCTACATTGAGGACGTCATCGACCTCTGTAAGCGCGTGAATGCGTCCATGACCGAAGCCGACAAGATAAGGCACATTATGAAAGGCATAGACGACGATGCCTTCCTTATGCTCGTGGCCAAGAACCCTACGACAGTTGCACAAGTTATTGAGCTCTGTCAAAGCTTCGACGAGCTGCGCAAGCAGCGCCTTTCCACCCGTCGCACCAGTGCGCAGTCCGCGGACCTCTCGGCCTTGGAGCCTGGATGCCTTGGCGCTGATCACTCTGGCTTGTTGCCGCAGATTCAACAATACATTCGGGAAGAAGTGGCTCGCCAGCTCTCTCTTGTAGCGTGTGTTGCTGAGCCTGCTTCCACGCTAGAACCATCGCTCCGTCGTGTCATCCAAGCACAAGTTTCTGAGGCGCTCCCACCTCCCTCTCCACCGCCGCCTGTGACTGCGCCTCTGACTTACGCTGCCGCTCTCAGCCGACCTCCTCCGCGACCGATGCCTACTACCTCCTGACCCGCCGCTAGTTTCTACTCGTCGCCACTTCCGGTACGCCCGGTCCACGCGCCCTTATCGCCTTCCGGACCTTCTCTTAACCCTTGGCGTACTCCGGACAACCGCCCTATCTGTTTCGCATGCGGTATTCCGGGACATGTTGCGCGTTTCTGTCGCCGCCGTGGACTTTATTTTCGTCGTGACGTGCCGAACCTCGGCTACCTTCCCCACGAGCCTTCTTCTTCTGCCTGATCCTGCCAAACTTCGCGCCGTTGCTGAGTACCCCAAGCCCACTACTCTAAAGGAACTACGGAGCTTCATCGGTTTGTCTTCCTATTTCCGGCGTTTCATTCGTAATTTTGCCTCGATCATCGCTCCCTTGACGCAGCTTCTTAATCGCTCGTCAGACCTGTCGGCTTGGAACTCGGAGTGTGACGAATCAATTATGAGGCTCCGCCGGCTCCTCACGTCCCCTCCAGTACTGCGCCACTTCGACCCCAATGCGCCTACTGAGATACATACGGATGCTAGCGGTGTCGGACTTGGCGCCATTCTCGCCCAACGCAAAGATGGCTTTGACGAGTACGTTGTCGCATATGCCAGCCGCACCCTAACGAAGGCAGAATCCAACTATTCTGTGACGGAAAAAGAATGTTTGGCAATTGTTTGGGCTATCAGCAAATTTCGTACTTATCTTTACGGCCGTCAGTTTGACGTTGTCACTGATCACCATGCCTTATGCTGGTTATCGTCCTTGAAAGATCCCAGTGGCCGCCTCGCTCGTTGGGCCTTACGGCTTCAAGAGTATGACATACGTGTCATTTATCGCTCTGGACGCAAACATTCAGATGCCGACGCCCTATCCCGTTCTCCGCTACCTCCTGCCTCAGTTTGCTCCTTACCTCCCACCTGCGATTTGTCAGCTCTTAGCTTCAACGACATGCCGGCCGAGCAGCGTAAAGATCCCTGGATCTCTCTACTGCTGGACTTCCTGTCTCACCGCTCACCTGCGTCTCTCTCACGCGCCGTGCGTCGTCAAGCACACCACTTTGCCATCCGCGATGACCTTTTGTATCGACGGAATTACCTCACCGACGGCCGTCGATGGCTGCTCGTTATCCCCAGTCACCTGCGCTCACACATCTGCGCCGCTTTCCACGATGACCCCCAATGTGGCCACGCCGGCGTCTTCAAAACGTATTCCCGTCTTCGTCTTCGATACTACTGGCGAGGCATGTACAGATTCGTTCGCCAGTACGTCCGTTCATGTGCAACGTGTCAACGCCGCAAGACCCCTCCTCAGAGTTCTGCAGGTCCCCTGCAACCTTTACCCTGCCCTGCTCGACCATTCGACCGTGTTGGAATTGATCTTTACGGCCCCCTTCCAAGCACTCCGGACGGTAACCGGTGGATCATTGTTGCCGTAGACCACCTCACACGGTACGCCGAAACATCTGCGCTGCCAGCATCCACCGCGAAAGACGTCGCTTGCTTCCTTCTTCGCCACCTCATTCTGCGACACGGGGCTCCACGTGAATTATTAAGTGACCGTGGGCGCGTCTTTCTCTCCAATGTCATCGCGGCCCTGCTAAAGGAGTGCAACATCGTTCATCGCACCGCTTCCGCCTACCATCCACAAACTAACGGCATGACGGAACGTTTCAATCGTACGCTTGGCGACATGCTTGCCATGTACGTGTCTGGCGATCACTCCAATTGGGACCGGGTTCTTCCTTTTGTCACTTACGCCTATAACTCTGCCCCGCAAACTACCACCGGCTTCTCTCCTTTCTTTCTTCTCTATGGCCGAGAACCTTCCTGCCTCTTGGACACCATTCTCACCTACCGTCCTGACGCTTCTGAAGTGACACCTGTTTCAGAAGCAGCTGCTTATGCTGAGGAATGTCGCCAACTAGCCCGCTCGTTCACCACCCAAGATCAGTGGCGCCAAAAATCACGCCATGACGCATCCGCTTCTAGTGCCCGCTATTCTCCCGGAATGCTTGTTTGGCTTCGGGTCCCGGCTACTTCCCCCGGCCAATCCACTAAGTTTTTGTCCAACTACCACGGTCCCTACCGCGTACTGCAGCAAGCATCACCTGTGAACTATGTCATCGAGCCGCTCGCGCCGTCTTCTGATCGCCGTTGCCGAGGGCGCGAAATAGTTCATGTAGCACGGCTTAAACCGTGTTACGACCCGCCGATGCTGTCTTTTCCCTAGGTCGCCAGGATGGCTTCTTTCTGTGCGGGGGGTGATTGTACTGGAGATTATCGGTACTGGCACGGTAAAGTGTGAAAGAGGAAGTCGACGAACTAGGAGTGCGCGCTCGATCAGTGTCCAGCTGAGACGGCTCCGTCTTCTTGTACTTCAGTCAGACGTCCTGTGAACTTGCAAGAACATCCCGTGACAATATATATATATATATATATATATATATATATATATATATAGCAGACGCGACTTCTTCCGTCGCGCGAAGGGCCGTGGGGGGACGGCAGGGAGGGAGGGAGGGGAGCGTTGCTGGTGCTTCTGCATGTCCAATTTTATACAGCTGATAAAACTACTATCCTTACTTCGTATAGCTCTCTACTAATTTGCTATTGCAATTGATGCTTCGCCTTTCGGGTGAAACTGCTTGATAGGCGCGTCTTCCAGAGACGCCGGCCATATGCGCTTTCAGCGTGGCTGTAAAACGACAAAGCAAGCAGTAGACGCACCCTAACGCTCCACTCAAACGGCTTCGTAGCGGAGCGTGGGCAGCGTTCTTCGTTCCGCTGCCGATGTGAGCGTTGTGCGCAGGCGTTTCACACTTGCGCCTTGTCGTGGTCATCGAGTCTCTCGTCGTGTCGGTCTGCCTACGCCGCAGCACACCTGCTTACTTACTAAGCTCATGTTTACTGCAATTCATATTGCTACCGAAGCCGCTCACCTTACTTCGTTATGACATTGCTATGTGTTGCTATCACATTCATTGCTTCGCCCTTAGG
The DNA here is from genome assembly GCF_013339745.2 of Dermacentor silvarum. Lineage (NCBI taxonomy): Eukaryota > Metazoa > Arthropoda > Arachnida > Ixodida > Ixodidae > Dermacentor > Dermacentor silvarum. The sequence continues at coordinate 35,548,353 of NC_051157.2, forward strand.
GTGAAGCTTTGACAATCTTTTTGTTATTATTTCATCATTCCATCCTCATCATATCAAGTAGCATGCCAGGATTTTTTTTTCTAGGCTAATGTCTTCAGCGTTCGTTAAAGTATATCTCTCTCTTTCTTATCCGGGTGCAAGCTCTGCATTGTGCAGTACCTGCCGGAACCATCTTTTAATGCGATTAGCATTCTTTAAGTACTTCACGTGCTTTCCGGTGAATATCTATCTGCCCACCTATCTGTCTGTTTGTGTCTAACCGTTTTCCCACTAACTGGGGTCACTGTAGCACATAGTCTAATGCGTAGAACATCGGGCTGCTGTGCTCAGGGAAGCGATTTCGAAACCAACCGTCGGAATAACTTGGGTCACTGGGGACGTGTCACTGGCTATCTGTCGCTCTTCAATGACAAACAAATCGTTTAAAATGTCTCTATTGCTCGGCGGAATCAAACTCGCGTCAAATATATTCAATATTGTCTAAATATACATATTCACACATGCGCTACGCCCGGACTTCGCGCCGGCGCTCCTAAATGTCTAGTGGCTGATGTTGGATAATAGCACCGGATGATATTGGTGCACCGATAGCTACGGAATGCAATAACCTTGTAAGTGTGTATCTTAAGAAGGGCGTTGGTGTTTCATTACGTAGCAGACCAGTAGACCCTGTGTTGTCGTGCATCAGTCTGCGAAAATAGAAAAATCGTTGAAGCTGCTTTGAGCAGATACGCAGGCAGGCAGGTGCCCGTCAGGACCTACCGGCACACACGTTCCCAAAAACCATGCGTGCGCACACGCACCCACAGACGCACCTGAGCTCCCAAAAGCACACGAGAACACACACCTGAAAACGCTCGTGCAGGCGCGCTAAAACGCACATATATATATTACCACGCACAAGCGTGCAGATGCAGTAATGCACATGGTCGCACGCGCCAACACTCGAATGGGGGCGCCAGTGCCGACCGACTCAAGAGTAACTCGTGCATCCGACCACGACACTGAGTCGCGCTTCCTAAAGGGTTGCAGAAAATGGCGCCTCTTCCCCTCCACACTCAGACCAGCTTCCCGACCAGCTCGCAGTCATTTCCAAACTCGGTGCGCTCGCTCAGCCGTGCCCCTTGCATGCCAGTAAACCCGACGCAGCTAGAGCTAAGATCGACAAGTCGGTAAACGAAGCCAATCAGGGCAGCCTGCACTCTTCGAATGGTAATGAAGGCGCTGAGCTCGCTCGTCCTCCACGTCGCTGCATGCCCGTCGCGAAACAACCTCACCATGTCGACCTGCACTCGAGATCACGCACTTGCCCCGGTGACCACAGGTAGCTTCTTTCCGGGCCTGATTGTCCTTCGAGGCTGCATTACGCCATCGTCGTGACTTGTGTTTGGAATAGTAGTAATACGGCACGTTCTTGGTTCGTATAGGGAAGCACCGTTTGTGCATTGGGCTATTAAAGGAGATGTCCAGGCACTGTAGCTAAACACAGAACTGCAATAAACCGACGCATAAGGACGCTTTTTGTAGATAAATTAGGTCAAGAAAGTTGACAACCCAGTAAAGCGTAATTGTAAGTGTGACTAGACAATCAGGAGTCATCAGAAAGTGAGAGAAACAGAGGCAGCGGAAGTCCGTATAACAAATTAGTGGTATATTTAAGGGCAGTGCATAACACATTAATTTTGTCCGCTTTAGATATTTCTTTAGGTGCTGTTTACGGAATTGTGATTCTAGATGTCATTGCTGAGTTTGAGTTGTAAGTAAATATGCTACATGGACAGTTTGATTCAACTTTACAGTGTTCAACTATTTCAAACAGCAAGCTTGACGGCCTAAATTACACACACACACACACACACGCACACGCACACGCACACGCACACGCACACGCACACGCACACGCACACGCACACACACACACACACGCACACACACACACACACACACACACACACACACACGCACGTGCGTGCGTGCGTGCGTGCGTGCGCACGCGCGCGAAGTAGTGGAGAACTTGAAAAGCTGGTAATAGCCGGCAGAAACGAGTCCTCTGCCTCGCCAACAATAAGCTTTAATTGTCTCGATAACAGTGCAGACAAAGCCTGGTATACAGAAAAGAAGGAAACCACCGCTTCTCCATCGAACTGACGCAAGCTTTGGCTCCAGACGCAGAGATCACAGGCCTGCCGTGTTTCCCGGCTCATGCTTCCTAGCGCAGCCCGGCGTTCGACCTCGTCCAGACGGCAGCACGGGAGGGGGGGGTCGGAATCACCGCGGAAAGAGGAACGCGTACAAGTGTGGCTGCTCGGCGGCGAAACGTGCTCCCGAGGCACGTTTCCAGTTCGCGACAAGACGCTGTACTCCACTCCGCGGCGTAACGAAAAGGGGACGCCGCCGCCGCTGCTGCATCACCGTCTCCGCTCGTGCGAGTAGCGTGAAACCCTCGGCGAGTTGCCATTTGAGGAATCGGCAATGATGACATTCGCGACGTCCCGGCGAAGCCTTTGAGCGAGCCTAAAAGAGGCTCTCCGAAGGGCGCGCGACATGCGCAAGGAACATTTCGTTTCTCTTTTCCTTTTATTCGCTTCTTCCAAATAAGTATGAGCGAGAGCATACAAGAGGTAGCCGATTTACCGCGTGCGTTCGCTTTGCCCAATTACGTGAAGAATGGCCTGACGGGGTCTAAAAGCACGCGAAGCGAACGTATTTCGGCCTGTTATGACGGCTGCCGCGTGGCCCCCCGGCATAGCGACGATGCCATGTTGCGCATACGCTCTTCACTGATCAACTTTATCACAAGAGCTGTTCCCCACGAGGATGCTGTTTACGCCCATATTTTACGTAAGCTGTTATAAGTTAGTTTGCCCTACGGTATCAAAAATTTTGCGCACGTGATTGTGTAGCCCTGTAAACCGGAAATAACTAAAAAAAAAAGCTGTAATGCGGTCACTAAGTCCAGTTGAACAATTCCGGTGACCTATTGGGATGAAGACCCATATGGCGCAGATGTGATCGACGGACGGTTCGCACTCCGGGGAATGTCTGTAGAAGTTGGTGCAGGTCTACGTCACACAGTGATTCAGACCAGTATAGACAGATCGAAGGGTCGTGCCAATGTATACCTATTGTGCAAGGATAGAAGGTGTGACAGCAGCGCTCATGCACGTGAACTCTTTGGAGCGATATATACATCCTGAAGTAGTGATGAGCAGGATACAGAGGCTCCTTCTATAACTAGCGATGAAGTTAGAAGGGCCTTGAAAGACATGACCAGGGGAAAAGCCACTGGAGAAGATGGAATAACAGTCGATTTAATCAAAGATGGAGGATATATCATGCTTGAAAAGCTTGTGGCCCTTCCATATATACGCAATGCCTCGCGACTTCAAGTGTACCAGAAAGCTGGAAGAACGCCAACATTATACTCACTCATAAGAAGGGAGACGTTAAAGAATTGAAGAATTATAGACCCATTAGCTTGCTTTCAGTATTGTATAAAATATTCACCAATATAATTTCCAATAGAATCAAGGAAACACTTGACTTCAGCCAACCAAGGATGGCTTCAGGAAGGGATATTCTACGAAGGATCATATCCATGTCATCAATCAGGTAATAGAGAAATCTGTGGAGTACAATCATGCTCTCTATATGGCTTTCATAGATTATGAAAAAGCATTTGATTCAGTAGAGATACCAGCAGTCATAGAGGCATTGCGTAATCAAGGAGTTCAGGAGGCATACGTGAATATATTGGCAAATACCTACAAGGATTGCACAGCAACCTTGGTTCTCCACAAGAAAAGTAAAAAGGTACCTATCAAGAAAGGGGTCAGGCAAGGAGACGCAGTCTCTCCAATGCTATTCACTGCATGCTTAGAAGAAGTATTCAAGCTCTTAGACTGGGAAGGCTTAGGAGTGAGGATCAGCGGCGAATATTTCAGCAACCTTCGGTTCGCAGATGACATTGTCCTATTCAGTAACAATGGGTCGAATTACAACAAATGATTGCGAAAGAAGAATGGGAACCGAGGGGCTCGATTTTTATTAGTCATAACCACATAAAGCCAACAGACAACGAAGCCAAGGAAAGCACCGGGGAAATTAAGTGTAGTTGAAATTGGAATGTAGAAAATAATGAAGAAAAGGGAAATGGGGGGGAAGTGGACGAAAAGCTAACTTGTCGCCGGCGGGAGCCGAACCCGCAACCTCCGCATGCGGAGGTTGCGGGTTCGGCTCCCGCCTGCAGCTTGAAACACACGATCTCGAAACACAATCTGCAATCTCGAAACACACGAGATTGCGACAGTGCAAAATTTCAAGGCTACACTCGGCGCGCCGTCTATCATCTGTCTACAGGGTATGTATTCTCTACTTATACAGGGTATAGAAGAGCGTGGGTGTAGGCTAGCTGGTTATTCATGATTTGGGAAGTTATCGCAAAAAACACACGGGACCAAAGAGACAACCACCGCTTCTTGTTGGCTCTTTCTTCGTGCCGTGTGTTTTTGCGGTAACTTCCCATATTATACAGGGTGTCCCAACTATCATGCACCAAGATTTAAAAATGTGCAAGTGCCACGCAGCTGGACATAACCAATGTAATGTTTGGCGTAGGTTGGAGATACTCAGATTATTTGTTGGATTCCGCCTAATTACATAATTAGTCTTAATTGATTAATCAACTTTTCAAATGTTATAATTAGGTGAAAGGTGTCAATGTAAAAATTGTAGAGGAACATGAAAAACTCCCGATACGTCTTGTTGCTGCTCAATACGTGCTATAAAAGAGTGTTTGTCGTAGCGTCAAAGAAGCCCGCGAATACACACAAGATTCCTGCGCGACTGGCCGGTCGAGGCACTTTGCGTATCTCCAAGAGGCGGCAAACAACATTACCTTGGTTCTGTTCAACTACGCGGCATTTGCATATGTTTAAATATTGGTGTATGATAGGTGGGACACCCTGCATATAGCGCATGGAAATATAGGTAGGATATTGTGTCATTTATGCGCGCTCACGCTATTCAATTAGTACGGTGTAGGTATGCATTGATCGCGGAAGTGCATGTCGTTTGCGATACGTTTACCATACACCGAATAGCATAAAATGAGCAAAAGCAGATTATTTCAGAACTCGAAAACCAATTTCAACTGTTCATTAATCTATCTATTTCTGCTAGAGACAAGCTTAGCTTCATATGCGAGTACTGTCGTGTATACACTTATAGATCGGTATGCGAGAAAGAGAATTTATTGTTACAAAGGCAGAGAGGTCGGCCTGAGGCCACCGGCAAGCCTAATGGCACAATGTTTAGCGGCCGAATCGATCGTTCGCTTAACGAAAAAATGGTGCGGTGGCTGTTGTTGACACAGTTTATGTGGAGTGATGACTTGCCTGGCAGGAAATTGCCTTGCCTTACATAAATGTGACTCATATAAAGCGTCTTATCTTCTGTTACAATAGACGTTTAGGAAACGCAAATGTGTAACTTTTCCAGTCAAATGTCGATCTAATTTTATCCGAGAAAATTGTTGGGCTTGTCGCAGGCAAAAAAAAAAAAGAGAGAGAGAGAGAGAGAGAGAGAGAGAGAAAGTGGCAACGATGCCACCGACAGCTTAAGATATGTCATGTGTGTCGTGTGAAGAGCACTGAATAGCAATGAACCCTATTCTTTCAATTTTGCTAACTTCTCCCAAGGCAGCTGCATTTCAGAGGTTGGTTGCTTTTGTATAGGTGGCCGCTGTGGAACGAGAGAACTGGATTCGAGCTATAGGCGCCGAGGGAGGATGACAATTTGGGATACAGCTGCTAGCTGGCCTAATGATTGAATGCATAACGATTAGCTTGCCTTCTATTAGGGCTATATTCTATAAACATTTATCTAGGTCAATTATTCACAGGGGACCCTGATCTATAAACATTTATCTAGGTCAATTAATCACAGGGGACCCTGATCATGAGAAGGAAATTTACAAAAGTACAAAATTGGGTTGGAGTGCATACGGCAGGCATTGCTAAATCCTGACTGGGAGTTTCCCACTGTCGTTGAAAAGAAAGGTGTACAATCATTGCATTCTACCAGTGCTAACATATGGGGCAGAAACTTGGAGGTTAACAAAGAAGCTTGAGAACAAGGTAAGGACCGCACAAAGAGCGATGGAATGAAAAATGTTAGGCCTAACTTTAATAGACAGGAAGAGAACGGTGTGGATCAGAGAGCAAACTGGCGATATCCGATATAGGTATAAAGTATAAAGTACCCTGTTTTGGCCGCGTTTACTTGATCTGATTACAGGCGTGCTTAATTTTTGGGACACTTGAAAGGAGTGTTTGACTGCCGTATCACCGGTGGAGCGCCTAAATAAAGCACTGGAGGACAGCACCAGTAAGAAAATTGCAAGGTTTGCGTCACGTGCCCTCGATTTGACCACTCGGTAGGTTTGCGATTCTTTAGGAGATTTGTTACTTCCTTGCACAGCCAGTGCGTGACATACTGCCGATGTAACTGTAATGCTCGTACTAGAGCACTGCACGGACTCGGGCTTACCCGAAAGCCCGGGCCGGGCCGGGTAGAGGAGTTTTTTCACGGGCTCGGGCCGGGCTCGGGCACGGTGTGTGCTTTTTGACGCGGGCCCGGGCCGGGCTCGGGCTTTCTGCGAGTTATTCTCGGGCTTCTCAACTCTGAAAAACATGTATTTTTCGGTCTCGGGCCGGGTTCGGGCCGGTTTCGAGTCGGGCTCGGGCCGGGCTCGGGCTTAAGGTAAAGGGGTGGCGGGCCGGGCCGGGCGGGTAACGTAGATTATTTCCGGGCCCGGGCCGGGCCCGGGTCTCGCCATAAAAGTTTTGATCGGGCTCGGGCGGGCCGCCCAATGTAAGAACGGGCCCGGGCCGGGCCCGGGCCGCAAAAATCGGCCCGTGCAGTGCTCTAGCTCGTACTCCCTGCGTGGTGTGCCTTCTGGTTCATTTTTCTTTATTTTATCTCCTCCTTCTTCTCTTTCTCTCTTTTTTTTTCATATTTTCTCTTGATGGTGTCCCTTTAAGGAAATGATTGCTAGCCCGCTTTTCTTTATCTTTGTAGTGTTTGTATATGTTTACATGATTAATGACTGTCGTGAACAGCAGAATGCACTGCGTTCACTGCCTGCTCCGCGCGTTGAATTGAGATGTCGACAACTGACAACCGATCCGACGACGACGTGACGCGTTGCTTTGTACGCAGTCTGGACGGTCGCCAGCAGTGTGGTATGTTTGCCGGAGCGAGGAACGGGATCCAGGAGCAAGCCAGTGTTCAGAGTCATCGCAGTGGCTGAATGTTTATGGTGTTGCGCTGCTAAGAAACAGGTTGCGTGTTCGTTTTAAGTGCACAGCGACCACGTCCTGATGGAAAACAAGAGCAACTAAGCTTTGGTATACAAAATTGACAGCAGATTTATGAACCCCACGTGCTCAAACTCAACCTGCAGCCGTACGACGTCGCTCATGGTCCCTCTTCAGCTCTCGAACACAAATCTCCTTAAATTGAGACACCGTTATGTTTTCACATGGTAAATACCTTAAAACCACGGCCCTGCTGAGTTGACAGTACTTCTCCTTGTCCCAGAGGATATTGCTCGCGCGCACCTGCGCCGCGAGCGCCCGCCAGCGCGGCTGTATCGTGAAAACCATCCGCGGCGGGGGCAGAGTCCACCTTCCCTGTGTTTTCGCGGCTAAGATCGCGTTGACGCGAGTGCCGGCACGAAGCTCAATTCGCTCGCTGCGAGTTTCCGCGGTCATTGAGTGAGGTTCATTCATGTTTGCTTGTGCGCACGTGACACTGTGCTTGTTAATTTAGATATTGCGCCTATGTTTACAAGTTTACACGGCCGATAATACTACTGTCTGTATTTGTATAGCTGTCCACTAATTCGCAATCGCAATCGATGCTTCGCCTTTCGGGAGAAACTGCGACTTTTTTAAAGCAACCTCTGTCGTCGAATGTAGAGTGAAACTTGGTTCAAAAATGATGTGGGAAAGTTCATACTGTATGTCATAAACCCTATCATGCAATTCACCATATATACCTGTGATAACCAGCCGCTCAGTAGAATCAACAATTCATAAACTTCGGAATGGCACAACTTATACTAAATGCTTCTTCTACAAGGTAGGACCAACCAACAGCGCTGTGTTCTCTTGTGAGGAGGCTGATGAAGAAAAAGAGCACCTGTTATTACGCTGCAAGAATTATGGTACTCGCCGCTTTTTTGCGAAGATACATACTCTGGATAGGAGGCCAACATCACTAGATAAAAAAACTGAGTGCATAGTCATCAGCAAGTGCAGCATGCAAGTGCGTGCTGCACTTGCAACAAATTGCAGCACGCGCATTGGTACAGTTTCTTGAAGAATCGACAATATCTAAAAGTTATAATAAGTTTTTATTGTAACTTTGATCGCGACGCTATATTTGTAGAAGTGATTCATTCTTTGAACCTTTTCATAAATTCGTGTATCGCGTATCCGCTCATATTATCATGATCCAGTGGTTCTTCTGTGTGTGTTCGTGTGTGTTGTGTTTTCCACCAACGAGGACCGCCTTGCGTACGTCAACCTGAACACTGGACTGTTTGTGAAATTATCAGAAACAAGTGTTTTGGTGTGTGCATTTGAACTTTTGAAGTATTTTTTTTAGTTCATCTATGAATTAAGAACAGTACCCGGCGCCGTCTAACAGCCACCAACATCTCCTTGCACACAGCTAGTTAAAAAAAAACAACGCTGTAGGCTGCTTCGATGCCTAGCTACCGAGCATATCTGTAACATACCCACGCCGTACCTCATTCAAACCGTGGTCGCCGTAAAAAATAGCATGGCCCGTCGCAATACCTCCTGCATGTTTCACTGTGGAAGTGTACATCTTCGGAGCACTCGTTCCTTACAAATTTTACCATATTGCTCATAGCTCAAACCGCCGCTTAGGATGAACTTGCCCGCTTGCAGGCGCACAAAGTGACAAGAGTTACTGAGCAGTGAAGAACAGCGGTGCGCAAGTGAAGACCAATCTTGAGAGCTTTGCTTATGTAAACATTCTTTCGGTTGTAAAACTGGGGTTGCTAAGTTAAGTCAGTGGGTCATCTATTTTATTGGTTGCTGACTATATTCGCGGACAACTTTCTGGGGCATTGAAGGGAAAGCTACGGGGGCGCGTGGCTGCTGCACGTGTGTTACCGCGCCAAGTAGTCTGGCAGCGTTTGACAGTGCTTTTGGTTGCTCGGACCAGACGCTGAATTGACGCAGATTCCACGCACGTGCGATGGTTTCGCGTTTGCCCAGACGCAGAAGGGAAAAGCCGCAAAATAAGTAAACTTTTACACTCAGTGATGTGTTCTGTCTTATTTAACTGTTGCTAATTAGCTGTTTGTTTTCTCTTCCCCAGCCTAAGCCAGAAGCGCTCTCACTTGTACGCGCTTTGCCTCCGCAGCTTTCCCTTCATTGACTCAGAAAGTTGTCCGCGAGTTTAGGGTCTCTGTATAGTCGGATAGCCGACTGACTATTGACCCTTTTTGCGGAGCAGTTTGTTTTAGAGAAACGAGATGATGCTCACGGCGGTGCGCCATGCGCCTCCTCAGCGACCGCGCACGAATACGAAACCATTTCCGCTTCTACCTTGCTTCTGTGCGATCAGCTGTCGGAAATGCAACTGAGTTTTCGCTAACGCACTGTGCTCCATTCACTCTGGTTTGAATCCTGTGGATTGAAGACGTGTGCAGTAGTTGGCTGCAAAAATAGTGACTGGCATATTAAGGAATGTAATATGTGGGGCCAAGTTCGCGGGCCGCTGCTGCAATTGTCCGTAGGTGTTTCCGGCACTTCTAGATGTACGGCTCTGCTCGAGGATACACAAATTTGCTCATCCGCCTGCGTTGTATTGCTAATTCCTTCAAAGAAAGGGCTTCAGCCCCGGTACGTCGGCAAGAGTGAGTACTGGTCGTTAAACAATGATAACGGGAGTAGCACCGCCTCCTGTCATAGTAGGTTTCGTGCACAGTATTTACACACATCTACCCCGACCAGCACGGTAACTTACACCCACTTTTTCGCCAACGTGTCAATAATAAGTGAATGGGCGCACACTTGAATATATGCGCACTATATACCCACAATAAGTGACGGTACTACATCGATAGCGCACGAATAGTCGAAGCTGAATGTTTCGTGAAGGTCTACAAGAGTAAGCGAGTAACTCGCTATAATACGCATTTGCTACAAGGTATTGCAATTTGCAGAACAGCTGCATTTCAAGCCTTGTGCGCAACAAGGACAAATCTATCGGAACTGAGCACACCCGTGAGCGATTAGGCAGGAAATAATCAGATAGTGGCCGCACCAAGGAACTTCACTGAGTCAGAAACTGACAAACCGCTGCTTCAAAATATTTGCCAAATAAAGTACAAAGAGCAAAACACGCTAATCCTGATTCAGTTCATGAGCGGAATGTTTGGATAGCTTGAAATACTTATTTAGCCTCGCTTTTAGAACAAGCATAATATACGCTGCTTGCGCTGTTTGGACATAGGTTAATCAGCTGCGAAAGCGCTTTTGCACATTCTCTGAAGCTGTGATCAAAGCATCGTGTCGTTCACCCAGTCACCGTTTACGATATCTCCTAAAACAGAGCTTTTCTAAGCCGCGCTGGCATCATACACTTCCATCGTAAACAAGGAGGCAACGGAGGCAGTTGAGGCAAGCAATGGACGCGTCACCACGTGATCAAACATGCAGCGTCCACGGGATCACCGCGAAAAGGGTCAATAAGGCGGCCTCTTATCTCTCATCGTTCTCAAGCGAAGCTTGTATTGCCTCCCCACTTGTGTCGGCGTCGGCGTACTTGGCATATGAAAATACCCAAGGTAGGCGAAAATAAAAATTGCTCGTCGGGCTGCGGATTCGAGCCACTGACCTCCGGGTTGCGACCTCCGGGTTGCGAGACCACCAAGCTAACCGATTCAGCCACTGCCGGCTTTTTCTTTTTTCTTTTTGTTCTTAAGTGTCTGTAATGGTTTGGGAAGACTCTAATATCCACACTGTCACCGCTGTCGGCTCATCATACGCACCCTTTTAAGCGGCGTTGTATATGCGTGAATAGGTAGACGCAGCGCAAGGCGCGCGCCCGTAACACGTGCACGCCCTTCAGTGCACGCTCGGAAAGCTGGCGCGCGCGATCACGCCATACCCCCATCGAATCACTGCCGTCTCCTCCCTCCGGAGGAGGCAAAGGGTGTGATCGCGTGTTCGTTCGCCTCGCCTCCGACGCCAGTTCAGGCCCGGAAGTCAGATGAGGAGGCCGCGTTTGGTTCGTTCTGCCGAACAGCAGCAGCCTGCGTTGAAGGAACGGCAGCGGGAGCAGGGCCCGTGACCGTGCTTGTGCTCGCCGGGCCTGAGCTTCGGAAAACTGAAGTCGGACGCGAAACGATAACAACGTGCCGATCCTCAGGTTAGGGCTGCCATCGCCGAACACCAACCCAACCGACAACGTCAGCCTGCGACCTCAGCAATAAACAACCGTTTCCCATTCACCAACAACCATGAATCTTTAATGGGGCTCAAACGCTCAATAAAACTAACCAACCCCTCCCCTAGGGTTCAACAAGCGTCGCGTGCACCCCTGCTCCCGGGGGGGGAGTGGTTTCTCATTTTTTCATTTCTTACTTTTTTCTTTTTTTTTAATGTTCCCATTTTTCTTCAAACATTCATTCCTCGTCAAGACAGTAGGCAATTGGGATAAATCTCAATGCAGATGTATTCGAAGATATGAACTCCATCATGATTATTGAAATAGAAATTCGAGATGCTAATATTGTTCAGATTCTATTGTTTTGTTTGTGTGTAGTTTGCATGTTGTTTAGTGTTATTTTTATGCTGTCAATGCATTGTTTACTTGTTTATTGTTTGCTGCTGGAGCATATTTTTCTTCTTCCGAATGAAAATGCCTACCCCGTATTAGCCCGAGCAAAGCTGACAGTAATTGTAAATTAATCTAGCAGAAAAAATGTACTGTCAATGCCATATCGAAACAAGTTTCTTTGTTTTCTTATAATATTGCTTTCGATTAACGTTGCGATCATCTATGGCTTAGGAGCCGGCAAGTAGCTCTACTAACACAGTAAGTAGGGGAGAGAGAGAGAAACACTTCTTGATGGAATGTATCGTGAGCAAAAGGGGGAGTAGCGTATTTCTTTTTCTCGTAAATCTGGCATTATCAGCGGTGTCGCGGGCCACATGAGGTCATAGTTTTGGGCAAGCTCTTTCCAATTTCTCTATTCAGTAATTCCTTTTTAGTGTACATGCCTACCTCCCGTTTATTCTTATGTCAAACCTGACTTTTTTTTTTTTCACGTAGTAAAACAGATAAACAAAGAGTGACGTAACAGAACTATTAACAAATAAACTTACTAACGATGAGCTACTTCGCGTTCTGGCAATGAGTTGGTGAGAGAAATAGAAACTTTATTGATAACAGGAGAAGTGATTCCAGTTCATGGCAGACTACTATAGATGTAATACACGAGGCGCGATCAGAAAACTTGCGTAGGATAAAATGAAGCACTCCCACGCACATACATTTCGCCTGTGTTTTTTTTTTTTTTGTTAGTTGCAACTTTTTTTTTCTTTAATTAGAATACTTTTGAGTCTCGCTTTGTTGTAAGATTCAACAGCTCTATGGCTTGTGTTCTCATTCATTAGAATACCCTAAATAAAGCAAAACGAAAAAAAAAGCACGTGCAAGCTAGGTCACTGCTCCCTCCCCTATCACCGCGAACAGTCAACCCGAGAGTCGTTATGTCAGGTACTCTTCACGGAAGAATAAACAAGCGGCCCTCAGGTGGCCTTCAGAGGTGCGGGGTCACGACTCCACGGTCGCTGCTCGTTGGTGACTAGCAGGCTCTCTGATGTCGCGCTGCGGGGACAAGAAACACTCCAACGCGACGGCTCGAAGAGGAGAACGTGCCGGCCTGCTGAAGAGCTCGCCGGGCGGACGCCTCTACTATATATACCAGCCGAGGAGTGGCTGGGTATGCTGGCCCTTAAACGGCTCATAAAAGGAGCCGAGCGGCAATGAACGAGCCAGCTGCCGCTGCTCAGCGCCACCGAGGCGATGACAGGAGCGCCTAGAGCTCCCTCGTATCTTTCTCAGGTGCCGCTGCCTCCGACGTACTAGCAGAGCCGCGCGAACATCGCGCCATTAAGTTTCCCGGACGAGAAGTAGTCGCTAAACGCTAGCCGGTAGCCCAAAGCGGGCTCGTTGCGTTCCCCGACTCGAAAACAGTTTCGCACGCACCAAAGTGGGGTTCGTCGAGCGAGTTCCCGAAATAGAGCTGTTTGCTCCAGTGTCAGTCAGCGCGGCGAGTCGGGCGAGACGCGAGTTTCTCGCTGAGAATAGAGATCCTTCGTGCGTCATCTTTCATTATACAACTGCGATGAGAGACGTTTGCGGTACTCGTCGAAAGCTCTGTCACCCTTTCCTCTATCAGCTAGCAATAATGTCGCATGCTCGCATTGGCGGACTGCGTTCATGTGCATGAGCTCTGCGTACACGGTTAGATGTTGATGTGCTGCAGGCGGTTTAGTCTACTCGGAATGGGCAGACAGTATACGGTGGTTGCTTTTAACATGAAATTGGAGTAGGCTATGCATTTCAGTTGCTGAATGCATTTTTTTTCGGTTCGTTTTCTTTCTTCTTTGGTTCCTTTCCTTCTACACCTTTATTGTTATTGCTTGTTTCTCTCGCGGTTCCTAGCCGCTTGGGTTTATTTTCGTTGTTTGGGGACAACATATTTTTCAATTGCTTATAATTTCGCAGGCTCACATCCTTTCCCTAATATTAACAAGAATAACAGCGACGAAGACAATTTTGTTTGTAACAAAAGGGCAAGAATGTAACAATGTGGAGCGAAGCGTGTGCCTTAAACAAATCAAATACTAGCCTGCGCATAGCAGTCACTTTTACGTAGCTCACTCGAAAAAATATTGGATAAAGCCTTCCGAAGCTAATTGCCATTCCTGGGAAACGCACTGCAACAGGTGACAGCGGTACGTGCTTTGGAATGCTTTCCTTGACGACAGCCACCGATATGTGATCATCAGGGCGTCCACCAGCTACTGGAAGTTGTAAATCATCACAAGCGTTGAGATTACATGGCGCGGGCTCGATGCGCGCAGCGTTACAATGCGTTACGGAAGAGAGATATAATTATAACGAAGGAAAGGCAGGGAGGTTAATCATAGTCGTGCCTGGTTGGCTAGCCTGCACATGGAAAAGCTGAAAGGAGGAAAGAAGGATAACGAACGAGAGTTAGTTTGCGCACACCCACAGATAAGTGTTCACTCACGCATAGTGCCAAGCTCTCCTATGGCATTGTTGCCTCCATGAAGCGCATTAACGCTTTGGTAGCCTTGTGCGTACTACAGTTCTACGGGGTGTCCCAGCTAACGTTAGCTAAGCTGTTCAAAGAAGAAAAATGATGAAAGAAAGCACGGTGCAATCGATGATTTTAACAGCTACGCTCTCATGTTATGTTTTCGCCCACTTTCATTTCTTTTTACTTAATTATTCGCTACATTTCAATCTCAGCCACAGGTAATTACCCCTATGCTTTCCTTGGCTTCATTGCCTACTGGCTTTATACGGTCGTCATTAACTAAAATCGAGCCCTTCTGATTATTTCTTTCTTCTTGTCCATTCATAGCGAGGGTCTCGAATGTGGCAGTCTTGATGTCGTTAGTTGGCATACGAAGGTTTATTAGCCGCGTTCCTGCTCTCCTAAGCTCACATGTTACGTGACGCCATCGTGCAAAAAAAGGGGTGTTCTACATCCGCCCGTCATATCTCTGAATGGCGCTGGCTAGCACTCCCAGGGCTAGATCGAGTACACATAAATACCGAAGTTGGTGGACGGATTGATGGCCATCTGTAGCACGACTGGTAGTGAATTGCGCACGTAATGCGAAGGTTGTGGGCTCGGTACTCACCGGCGACAAGTTATCTTTTCGTCTACTTTCATTTCTCTTTCTTTCCTTATCTTCTGCATTTCTTTGAATATGAATCGAATACAAATGGTAAGTATCGAATTGTCAGGCGCAGAAGCATATATTTACAGCAGGAATACTTATTTCGGTATAATTAAGACTTTTGCTTGTAGCGACTAGCATGCAAGAAGGCCAGCTAATTATGAGAAACAAAGGATCAGTCTTAAACACAAGATCACCAATTGTTGTCAGGCAAACTGCACCAGTAGCCTCTCAACGACATTAGAGCCTGGCTGCAAACAAGCGCCCCAAGGAAAAAAGGGCTGTTGTATGAATAGCTTGGTGCACTGACATTTCCAAAGGCATGCTCTAGATTTTCAATTCCGGAACTTTATGGGTGTAATGTTCTTATAAACTTGAGCCAACACGAGCGCACTGGAGCCCTCACGTCCAAGCCGTTCCAGAAATGGAATCATGCGCTCGAAATCTTCCACACACACGAAAATACTAAATCAATAAATTCCGGAAAATGCTGGGGATGACTTGGTAGTGCTTAGCCTAACCCAAATACGAGGCCATTACCTTGTGATAGCCAATCGATAGCTAATCAATAGCTAATCGATAATCGATCAATAATCAATAAATTTGGGAAAATGCTGGGGATGACTTGGTAGTGCGTAGCTCCAGTGCGTAGCTTGCACTGCTAAAGAGACAGCGGAGCTGATGGACACCTAGCTAGTCCTGGCTTTTGGGCTAGTCTAAGCACTACCAATTCATCCCCAGCATTTTCCGGAATTTATTTATTATTGATACATTATCGATTAGCTCGTGATTGGCTATCGATGACGTACTAAGCTTAAGCAGTCCCACCCATGCTTAGCTAAACATGCCTGGCTCAGCTTCGCTAGTTCACAGAGATATGTGCCATTGCGCTTAACCCTTTCTGCACTACCTTCAGGATCGGCCCACATTTTCCCGACGCGTTACGGACTTACGGCCGGTTTAACAACTCCGCTGTTAATAGCAAAAAAAAAAAAAAAAAAAAAAAACGAAGAAAAAAAACCTACTGAAGGGCGTGTCTACCATAGACACATGTTAAAAGGCCCATTGCAAGGAAAACATCCCTGATTGTAACGTAAAAGAAAAAAAAAACTTCTACACAGATAGACTCCCAAAAACACCAAATACGCATTATATTTGTCCACTTCACACGCTCTGAGAGATTCAGTGTACACGATTACAACATCTGTCATTGGTGCGGAGTTACAGAATTTGTAAAAATGTTGCTTTACTTTTTCTACAATTTAACGGCTTTCAGAAGTTTTCCCCGACAATTCTAGTGCTGAAATTATTTGGCTACTCTCACCGATCGTTAGAATTAATTTCCCACCCCCTTCCAATTAACATGAAAAAAAAAACAGCAAAAAAGAAGGACTCACTCAAATAGTTACTGAGATTTAGATAAACCTGTCCGCTTCATGTGTGTTTAAATCGTGAAATTGCAATTATCCTCGATCTAAGCTTTCGCTTGATGCATGGGGTTGCCCGATGTCCTGGTGGTGCCTTTGAATGGGTTCCAGCTCCCTAATCTCAAGGTCCCACTTTCGACAATGACTGACGCGGCATTATTGCTTATTTTATTGATTTACTTATCGTGCCAGTTGGTTTTAACATAATAACCGTTCTGGTGACATACACGCACGCACACACACCGATAGCAGCACACGCTTCAAAGATGTATGCTGGTGTAAACCAACAATATGTGCGCGGAATAAATGGGCTTCACCACACAAAGAGTGCTTACGAGAAGAAGCCAGCTTTACCAATCAAGTTTTGCGAGTTGTATATGCATGCGCGCTTAGAAATCAGCTTTGGCGTTTTATTGACGTATGTTTGTGTGAAACTCAAATGCGAACATTTTGTGCGAAAGAAAACAACGTGCCTTTACCGGTTCTGCGTTCACTCGTTTGATCACGAGGCTTGATTTGTTATGCTGTTTGGACGTAACCACCGAGGTAGCTCAACGGCTACGACTTTCGGCTGCTGCACGTGAGGTCGAGAATTCCTGTTAACGACCACGACGCCCTTAGTCAACGGAAGGCGTCATGAAAAAGAGAGGTGAAAAGAAAATATAAACACGGTGAAGAGGCGATGACCGAAGCGTTATGTGGTTTGTAGACCAAACAAAGTGAAAGGTGCCGCACAGAGATCATAAAAGCTAGGGCTATTTAAAAGCACCTCTTTCCAGAGAGAAATGAAGCTCCGCACAAGCAGCATGAAACCGATCCGATATTTCTAAGCTGTTAGCTGCACCAGAATAACAATAAACATTTGCTCTTGTTTGGATGACACTATGCTCGCTTGGTAAACTTGAAGCATTCATGCGCAGCTCTGCAGATGAGATCATATGGCATGTATAATCCACCATATTGTAGTGCTTCTTTCTGTCGCCTCATTTTTATTCGTAGACGTAAGCTCTGTTTCTCGTTAAAGCTACGCTTTGTCGCCTTCAGTATCATGCTGCCCCCCCCCCCCCCCCGCCCCTCCCTTCATGCCGTACTCTATCGTTTTTCTCTTCTTTCGCTCTTTCCGAATCTCTCTTTAATGAATTACGTATTGATTATTCGTTTTGTAGTATAGTTAATTTGAAAATCGCTACGTAAAAGCGTTCCCCCAGATCGTCTACTGGCAGTGTACTGCCGAAACCATTCGCGCCAATAATGAAATAATGGAAACATTCTGGAGACGAAACTTGAAGGCGCATTTATCAACGCTAACCTTGCAAGCTTTTTTTTTTCTACAAACTTGTGCTGCTCTCTCCATTCTCCTCCCTATGGGACTCATCGTTATTGGAGAGAGAGAGAAAGAAAGAAAGAAAGAAAGAGGTGCATTTATCGGGGCACACAGACGATATCTGCAGAATTGGCTGCATCAGACAAAGAAAAGCAATTCAGGCGATCTCTGCACACAATTTGTTTCGTCTCGATTTCGTTTTCATTTCGATTCGTCGCGCACTTTGCGCTCATTCGTCGTGCGCACTGCGGAACGCCGTTACCCTACTTTCGCTTTAGATAACATCCGCGTAAATTCGGTTTCGAGCAGGACTTCTTTCTTTCTTTCTTTTTCTTCCTCTCGCTTCGCAACAGCGCGTTAGCCGTGTGACCCGAGAGAGATTTAGCGAGCCGCTGTTTTCCTACTCATTAACTTGCTAACGAGCCGATCCCCAGTGCAAACACTAAGAAGCGCGGAAATTGTGACGTACAAGCCTATGCACCTCTTCGCCTGAATATTCGAGTAGAGAGCGTGCTTCGTTCACGACTTTTTTGTCCGTATGTCGTACATGCGCACATAGGAATAAAAGGAGAGACATTTCCCTGTTCCTTTGGCATATGCGCGAAACAGCAGGAGCAAGCTAGGCGTTCCCGTCGCAACTAGGCGCATCTGTGGTCAACTATCCACTCTCCTGTCGGCGTGCTTAAGACTCACCGTGCTGGCTCAGCGGCTACAGCTTTCTCTTGGTGAGCGCGAGGTTGCGAGTTCGATACTCGGCCACTCAGAACATGTGCCGCTAAGGCCGGAATACAAACAGGCCGGTATGTTTTGTTCACATTTAGGTCAACGTTAAAGATGCGCCGGCGTCCATATTATTCCATGGCCTTCACGAATGGTGTCCCTCAAAGCTTAGTTACACCTTCGGAGCAAAAAGCGCCCTTAACTTTTCCGCGATGTAGAAAGCAATACATTTATCATATCGCTGCATATCTGTGTATTGTGTGCGCGAGTAAATCACGCTAAAAAAATTACTCCATCTCCCGCTAAAGGGAACCATGTGTGGATGCGAAGCAGTGGGGAGATGGTTAGCTTGATCCGCCGCTCGACGTTTGCGTTGTGATTCGGCTTCGCGTTACCGCGCCGCCTCGGTATCCACCGCTCGACGTTGACGTTTTGATTCGGCTTACCGAGCCCGGAGTTCAGGGTCCGCTTGCCGCCGTTCACGTTTCCTTTCGGCTTCGCGAGCCCGAAGTTCGGGATCGACACGTCGCCGCTCCCGTTTCGCGGCAGTAGCCCGAGCGCTCATCGCGGCGCTGCACAGGAGAGAGAATGAGGCGCGCGCGCTCCGTCATTTTTATACCGCGGAACTACCGTGGCGCCCCCAGCGGAGTATGCAGCTGTCGCACCACCTTTCGTGCGCGCCGCTCCATAGAGTAGATGATTCCTAGAGGAGAGATAGGGGGGGGGGGGCACCCATGCGCTGTTGGGGGTGTGGGACACGGGCGCCGCTCCGTAGAGTAGATGGTTCCTAAAGGAGAGGAAGGGGGAGCGTAGGAGAGGAGAGAGAGTGGGAGGGGACGCGCATGCGCTGTGGGCGTGTGGGACGCCGCGGGACATAAGGAGGGACGGACAAAGCCCCCGCCATAAGCTGCTTCGCATCTAAAAAAACCAGCCCTTCGCTTGTCGAGAAAATGGGGGTAAGCGAAGCTTGTGTGTGTAGCTGGCCTACTACGTTTTCTTCCCCTTCCTACTAATTTCTCTTCCATTTCGTACTACATGTCCTTCCCTTTCCTTCTACTTTTCCTGCCATTGTGTTGTACGATTCTCTGCTCGTCGCTGTTGGTGCTTGCGTTCGATGTCTCGAGTTTGCTCGACGGCGTGGTTAGCAGCATTCACCCGCCATTGCCGCTCGCGATTCTTTAAAATTAAATTGCTTCACAATTAGATCTGTCCGTCACGTAAGACAATGAATGGCTCATACCCCCTTAAGCAATGTCTCATATCGCCGTAAACGCGGCCTCCCCATTACGACGCTAGAAGAGAACTGAGTATCTACGCTGGAATGATGAGCGACAACAGAGCCAACTGTGGAAGAAGACGACGACGACGAACGCGGTAGCAGTGGCGCAAGCGCCTGCCGAGCACGAGCACCAGCGCAACACGAGGGGCGCCAACGAGCCAGCTGCGGAAGAAGACGACGACGCTCGAGTCAATGCTGATGATAATACCACGTACGCGTACACCGACCCCGACAAACGTAAGCTTAAAAAGCTGTCAACCAAGGGTCGACGCTAAAGAAGAAAAGGTCGACATGTATGGCAGTTCAAATTATTGGGTGATTAAATGTTGATTAAAGCTCTCTATTCTGTCTATTTCTGTCTCCTTTTTTATGTTCATATTACCCCAGCTCGTGTCGTATTCGTATCGCATTTGACGCGCAATTACCTCGAGACTTCGTTGGTCCTTCCTTCCTTCCTTCCTTTTTTTTTTTTTTTTGACCAGGAGGTTAGGACGAACAGTCCCGCAGATATTGCAGTCAATGGTGCAATGGGGGTAATTTTCGACTATGTCGGTGCTAAGTACGCTCATACCGTCAAGTTTACCTATTCTGCGAGTAATGGCCGCAACTTATGGGCGCCGGCGCAGCCGCTTTCCATACACCATTGCCTCTCGTGAGCCCTGCCAGGGGGTATTCTGTTAGTGGCCACATAGTGGACATGTCCATTTCGTCTGGTGCTGAAGTTCTGATTGGCTGGGCTTGGGGCACGCCTCAGAATGAGACAGGCGCCCCAGCCAATCAGCACTCCAGCAAGAGCCGAAATGGACATGTCCATACAGAATACCCCCCTCCCCCCCCCCCCCCCCCCCCCCCCCGTACTCCTCCATTTCGCAAACGTCTGCAGTACGGTGGCTTTGCCTCAACGTATCTATATCTACGGCGGTGCATTCTTTACAGGGGTGTAGGTGACGGCGAGAGTGTAATTTCGCCCGGAGGGTCCATACAATTCATTTCTGGTCAGTCTTGTATCGTGCACCATCGAGGTACCATGCCTGCAACGCTACTGGCAGCATTTGTTATTACGACAGCCTTGTGAGATGCCTGGTAGCTGTCAGGGCACCGTCCCTTCTGCCCAGCAGGAGTTGCCTTGCCTGTTGCGTCGCACCAACACATGTCACACCAGCGTATAATGAGAACATCATGCGAGGAGTTCAGGCACAGCACTAATCCTTGCTGTCATTTTCAATGCTTCGCGCTTCGGGCGGATCTGCCAAGTTTCTTGTCCTTATTAAGGGCGACTGGTATCGTCGTGTTTGACTGCGTGGTACCGGCCGCGCGGGTGGACACGTTCACCGCGTCATTATTTCCTCTCTCTCTCTCTCGTTCTATTGTCCGTTTCCCGTTCCCAAGCGTAGGGTATCTCATCAGACGCTGCGTGGTTAACACCCCTGTCCTTGTCTTTTATCCTCCTGAACTACAGTGTTGCAAGCACGGTCGCGCGCGGCATGAGCGCTGTTTATAAGTTCATTGCGGCTCACAGGACTCAACGAGATACTTAGTCCGTTTTGCTTATTCTGGGTTGTGGTGAATTTCTTCGTTTGTTGCGCGTCCTGTGACGAGCGCTGTGCGTATTATTCGCTTATCATTGATCTCATCTAGCGTAGCATGCCAGGCTTGCCACCAGGTAGACGTCTCCAGTTTTCATTAAAAGAGCACCTTTCTCTTTCACACAAAATATCGCGCTCGCAGATGTTCATGTTCGACTTACAGCACCAAATCCGACGAGCACTGATTAAGGTGCACAGGCAAGCGCTGAACATTGACCAAGTTTTCTTGCTATACTCGCAGACGTTATTGCTGCTTGCGGAAAGCGCTGTGTCTGCCGGTAGAGGACGACTAGGAAGCTCGATATCTCTATCGATTGGCTGAACTAGCATATATGAGCAATAGCTTAAGATTCAGAATAACAACGACACTGACGAAAAAAAAAAACGACTTCTAACAGAGGGGCGATTAGGACGAGAAGGAACCGGAAGGGGCCCACATGAACCCCGCTTCTCCGTTGCTCAGCCGTAGGCGCTCTGTCTCGCATTTAAATGTAAATTACGAACTCGCCCAAACAAACACCTCAGACAAACGAGGCCGCCTCCGGCTTTCCGGTGCGTTTTCTTTTATGGAGCCCTTGAAGCCACCCCTCATAGTCTGTGGGTAAACCGAGTACTGCCTAAGGACGAATTCTACTCAGCCTACTGTATTGAAGGCCTGAGCAATTACAAACAAAGAAGGAATATGCAAGAAGGAAGAATAGATATTTCAAGAGAAGGCAAGGATTGTAGTTAAGTGGTATCTTTTTGAAAAAAAAAGAAAGGTTTCAGTGGGGACGAGGGGGAAAAAGTATGTACTCCATTTACCCAGCTCCGGTAGTGCAGGGAAAATTATGAGTCGCGTCAGTCAAGCAGGAAAGAGCACCAGAATAAGTTCCGTCAGCAACGACGAAAGAGCAATGTTTCCTCTCTCGCAATGCTTAGAGCCAATAAATAACTTTTGTGCACACTTTGAGCCGGAGGCACGCCATCCAGGCCAACCTCTCCTCCCTTCTCTTCATTAAAATCTACTCCTCCTCCTCCTCCTCCTTGAGCCGGAGATTCAATTCTTTTTATAAATAAATGTAGCACGACTGACTGTACAATTGTTAGATATTTAATTACGCCCTAATTAGGATTACTCACTATAATATGCACGAATAGTCATTCTATTACTTTGACTTGCTTTCAATGGAGTCTCCAGCGCCTTGGCAAACAAATTATGTAATTTTCCCACGCTTATCGAAAGTCGATCATAATTAGTGGCCGAAGGGATTAGAAAGAAATCTGGCGCTGGCGATCCTTCACCTGTCGTAGGTATGTTGGTTCCTACGTAGGTTTGTATAATCTTCGTGCTTAATTGTGGCGTCCGACGTTCTTGTGGCTTTATTTACTACGCTGTATCTGCCTTTATTAGCCTAAATTTTGAAGCAACCTAATACTTTCGAAACGCAGAAGGCAAGAGACTACTCGCACTCGCATAATCGTTGTGAATTGTTGCAATAAAACACAACATTTTGTCGCAAATGATTACGCAGTCATAAAGCGTGTTTGAAGCCGGAAGAGCAAAGTTTAGGTGTACTAACCATCGTTTCCATGCTAACTAAACCGCCATGCTTTTTGAAGCTTCCATAGACAGTAGCGCCACAGTTCCCGCTTGTAATGTTTGTAGGAAACTCGACGCTGAATTAGAATATTCCTTTCGACATTCAATCAACGGCATGATCAAATAAGTGTTCCTGCAGTCGCTTCTCTGGAACACACAGTGGGCTCTCGATCATTACCGATTGACTGACACGAGCCCTATGCATGGTATTGGTGAGACAGAATATACAAGGCCACTTTGAAGTAAGTGCGACTAAAGATCAGAAGCAGTTGGCCTAACATTCCACTTTCAAAAGTTGCAAATCGATATGCGAACCGCTGTACATGTTCATTCGACACGCGTCTCCGAGTGCACGGATATCCTCACGACCAGCCATGGTATAGGTTAGTGGCTATAGGCTCTAAGCTGCCGTACTCGAGGTAGCGGGTTCGGTCAAGGCCTTGACGGCCGCATTTCTATGGGGGCGAAATGCAAAAACGCTCGTGCGCTTGGAATTATGTGCACTTTAGAAACACTCCCGGTGGTCGAAATTAATCCGAGGTCTCCCAGTATGACGTTCCTCGAAATTATGTCGTGGTTCCGACACCGCAAGTCTCCATTGTTTAATTTTCAAGTCCTCACCAGCACTTTCGAATGTTGAAGGGAGAGAGCGCCTGCCTGGATTGTGCGACAGTCAGAAACGACGGACAGTACGTTACGATTCGTTGACAGGTGAAGTAAACGCAGTAAATAATGTATCTATTGATGACCCCCTATATATGCAATTGGTGCGCTTGCGAAGGATACTTTCATTCATTCAAGTGATCGTGCGGTGACGTTCCAAATGTGCCCGTGCGACAAGCACTTAATGCTTTTCCGCGCTTACACCACTGCACAAAAGAAAAAAAAAAGAAATAAAAAGGAAAGATGAATTTTTTTATTAGATTTACAAATTAGTTAACTTTTTTCATATCGGAACAGCTCAAAGATTGTCCTTTCTTGCGATAGTTAACGTGAGCCTGCGTTTTCTCTGTTTTGCGACTCTTGATACGCAGGGTTGCGTGTTTGAGGGCTCTGAGCCCTGTCGCAGCGAACAATGCTGTCGGAGAAAGTTTCGAAATTCTTTATGCAGAAGCATTCGCGAAAGCTTGAAACATTCGAAGAGAAAGATTTCGCATTCTATTCCTATCAGATCCGAATGGTTATTCTTGTCGGTTTAATGAATGAGAAAAGCCCGAGTGACGCTATAGGCAAGTGCAGCCTTTTCGACAGTCTTCGCGACATGGCTGCTTATCGAGACTCGCTTGAAGGCCGTTGAAAAAATTCCAAAGTAACGAAGATCAGCGCTTGTGTCTCAAAGATAGAAAGCGGGACTTGTCACATTATATGCACGGAAGATAGAGAGATAAATAAAGAAAGGTAAACACTCGACACATAAGTGGCTGGCAAGCTCTTGGGTCCCTGCTGGTCGCCCTCCAAGAAACGTAATCCTTAGTTATTCTAAGAAGGAATATACGCTTCACATGACTGGGCTTCTCATTTTTCTTCCAGCAGGGCGGATGTTCTTAACAAGCTCCAGCCGGAGCCCGTTCAACAATGGGGCACCACAGTGCGCACTACGCGTTTCTGTTTCTTGATCTCTCTCATTGCGAGGCACGAATTAATCAAAATGCACTCGAGCGCTCCTTCTTCCAACTTGTACAAGTAAGGAGGCCTCCCCTTTGTTCCGCCATTGTGCTAGAAGTAACAATGGAACGCGTGGTCTACCGATTCTTTCTCTTCTCTTTTGTTCAAAGGTCGCGCGCGCGCCCCCGCGCGAGCGCTGAGTGCAGCGCAGGCGGTGCTGAGAGATGGGGGCGAAGGAGGCTTGACCCTCGATTGTAAATTAAGAGAGAGCCAGGCAGCCGCGCCTGCCACCACAGTATACGGCGAGTGAGTGAGTGCGCAGTCTGCTTTCTTCTTGAGAGCGCAGCGGGCACCGGCGAATATATAAACATCAGCGGAAGTAGGGCACCGAGTGCTCTCTTCGGCACAAGAGTCAAGTCTGCAGTGCGCGCTCGGTCCGTCCGTCGCTGCGGCGGCGATAGAAGCTCAAGAGACACACGCTGGTCCCCTTGTTCGTCGGCGCGAATGGAGATCCGGAAAGGAGGGCGCAGACACAGGGGCACGCTGGAGCGCGGGCGGCAACCGGGGCATGCGTCCGAAGGAGAGATAAGGCACAGGGCCCCGAATTAGAATAAACGATGAGCACCGAAGGAAGAAATAAACAGGCAGGAAAGGAAGAAGGGTGTGTGTGTGGGGGGGGCGCAGCCCCTCCCGCGGGAGCCAACGACGACAAGATAACGGCGTCGAACCGCTGGGCGGCCCTGCTGGCGGTCGCACGGGAAACGGATGGAGGGTCTCGCCTGCTTCCCCATGAATCAACGGACCCGGCGGCGTTCTATGCGGGCGTCCGCAGCGCTGCAGTCGCATTTGTCCGCCGTTTCCCGCCCCCCTTTCCCGTGCGCCCCTCTCTACTCCTATGCCCACGGATTGGGGCGGCTTACATGGCTAGGGCATGACAGCCTGCGGCGGCATCGGGCGGTTGGAAAGGAGGAGGAGGCGTCGTGGAAAAGAGGATGCGCTGCCTATACAGTCCCGCGTCGGAACCGAAGTGCATTCGGACAGGCTCGGCCCAGGGACGGGGCCGCCGAGCAAATGGACCAACCGAGAGGCGCTGACATGGTTGCTTTTTCCGCAGTTCGAAGGAAGAAAAAGCGATAAGCGAGGAGACTGAATGTGTAAACCCGGGGGCTCGCAGAGTAACCGGCGAGAATATGTGTATGGCGACTGCTAAGTCTTCCCTCTTTTGCTTTTTTTTCCATGGACTGGAGACGGCGCGACAATAGGCATCTCCAGCCCAAACACCAGCTACATGATGATGCTGTTGGATGCTGCGTATTCTAGTTGGTCAAATAATGAAGGACACCCTGCAGACGCCATGGTATATCCGATTCCGGTCAGTGAAGTGGGTTCGCAGTCATAGTGCGCTTAGCGCTCCTATGCTAGTTGTAATAATGACATTTTCAAGTGGTCGTATAAGAGCGTTGTGCCGGCACTGCGGAGTCGAGTGAGGCAGCATTCACTCACGTCGAAACCCACGCAAAAAGATACACGTGACTGCAGATACATGTCTGAGTATCCCTGTGTGCGTGTGCGTGTGCGTGCGTGTGTGTGCGTTTGTCCATTTACAATAAGGATGCTTATACATGTCTTAGTAGTCATGTATATCTTTTGTCTCTGTTTTTGTCACGAACTCTCATATATATCATAAAAAGTGTCTTCTGAATTCGGCAGTCTTAATGGGCAGCTGGGCATGCAGAATTCCTGGTATCTGCTCCGCCCCCTTCTTGATCCCGCCCACACAGAATCCGCGTCTTATTACCGCCTTCATTAATTGGTGCATCAATTCCCTGGCACCGACGCGGACCTTCTTCAGGAACTGCAGCAACAGTATCTGAATCTCCATGTAGATAATGACCCCATTCCCTCATATTCGGATGCACCTAATAATCCCTTGCTCGATGCCGACATAACCGAAGCCGAAGTCCTCACCGTTCTCGGCCAGTTTCGCACGACTCCTGCCCCCGGAGCAGACGGCATTAGTAACAAAATACTGCGCAACCTCGACGTGCCATCTATTGCAGCCCTTACTAACCTTATGGTCATCGGGTACCCTGCCGAACGAATGGAAGCACGCTCGCGTGACTTTCTTTCCAAAGCCAGGCAATACTCTCAGCCTCGAGAACCTTCGCCCGATTTCGCTCACCTCTTGCATTGGAAAGGACATGGAACACGTAGTCTTTAATCGGCTTGTGACCCACGCAGAAAATAAAGACCTCTTCCCCAAGACCATGTTTGGCTTCAGGAGCCACCTGTCGACGCAGGACGTCATGCTCCAATTGCAGAATGATATCTTGGACCCCCGCTCTGTGCGAGCCACGAGGGTCGTCCTTGGGCTTGATGTCAGCAAAGCGTTCGACAGTGCGTTGCATGCCGCCATAATGGCCAATCTAAATTCCATCAACTGTGGTTCCCGTGCATATTACTTTGTCCGGGCGTTTCTGACCAACTGTACAGTAGAGCTGACCCTCCGCGAGCTTACCAGTGATTTTATTTCTCTCGGAACGCGGGGAATACCTCAAGGGACTGTTCTTTCCCCGTTCCTCTTTAATCTGACTATGGCTCAGCTTCCTGTGAAGCTGGCATCCATCCCCGATATCTCCCACTCTCTCTATATACGTGGACAATGTTACCATCTGGGCCTGCAAAGGCTCTGATGGGGACATTCAGAATGCCCTTCAAGAGGCTGTTCACACCGTGCAGTCACATGTTGAAACCATGACGCTCACTTGCTCACCATCAAAGCCCGAGTTCCTCGTAATTCGCAACAAATCCAAACGCTATGCTCAGCCTTTTCCAACGCCTGTCACCATGGAAATTCGCGTCAACGGCGTCAGCTTTCCTGAGGTGCGAACCATCGGCTTTTTAGAAATGCTGTTGCAAAACAGCACGCACGATGGGGCATCCATCATCAAGCTGAAAACAGCGGCGCGGTAGATGGCACGCCTCATTCGTAGAATTGCCACCGTAAAAACGGTATCCCGTAAAAACGGTATTAAGGAAACACAGCTCTGTAAGCTGATCCAGATAATTATTCTCAGTCGGATCACATACTCGCTTCCTTATGTACATCTTCGTCATGCAGATATGCCCAAGGTGGACTCCATCATCCGTCATCCCTCTTTATGCCAGCACCCAACAGCTTCTCTACCTGGGCATTGATAACACGGTAGATGACCTAATTCAAGCCCACCGAACAGCGCAGCAACACCGTTTAGCGCTTACAACGACAGGCAGACGTGTTCTTACCAAACTGGGCATACAGCCTGCCCCATTCGCACGAGAAACGCGTCCCTTCCACCTCTGGTCAGGGCGAAGATATTTGCCAAACCGCTCCCTAAGAATATGCTCGCCGGGATCCACGATGCCAGGCGTACGGCTCGCGCGGCCTCTCCGCACGATTCCTACAACGGTTGCCCAGATGTCCTTTACACGGACGCGGCTCGTTATCCTCCCTCTCCTAGCCACTCTCACTTTGCAGTCTGCGCGGGGATCGGCTTGGGGCGAATCGCTTCCTCTCCGACCATCTCGATACCCTGATCAGGAGCTGCAGAAGACACAGCCATATAGCTCTCGTCATGCTAAATCCGGCCATCCATGTAGTGGTCAGCGACTCTAAGTAGGCCATCACTAACTTCGCGGCAGAGTGGCTTCATCCACCCTGCATCTCCTTTGTCCACTCTCTTCCTTCCAGGGCCGCGATCCCATCGAACAGGTGTGGGTTCCGGCTCACGCAGGCAATCCGGGGAACGAGGCAGCCCACCTTACTGCTCGAGGTTTCGTCAACCGAGTGGCGGGCGCCTCCGACCCCGATATGCTCAGCGAGGGCTTCACCACATACCACGACACCACGACATATTATAGCACGGGTAGGCGACTTTACCCCCCCCTCCTCAACTTCGTCTCACCGGCGAGCAGGCTACTGTCTAGCGCCCACTACAAACGGGCTCTTTCTCTAATCCTTACTTACTCTCCCGTATGTATCCGGGTGAGTGTGAGTGCAATGCCCCTCGTACAATGTACCCGCCACTTTCGCCCACGTGCTATGGGGATGTATGACATTCCCTCCTCCCTCTCAGCTCTTGCCATCTCTTTTACCGGAAGCGTAGGACCGCCTCCTGCGATCAACCGACAGCAGCATCGAGGCCGCAACCATCCTACACGCCCAGGACGTCGCGGGCCGGTCCGCCGGCCTACCATTTAATGGGTCACATGACCAGATCCGCCTGTGGCAAATGAAGTTGTTCTCTCTTTCTCTGAATTCTCAGAAAACGTTGTCCAAACATAGTTGAATATTGTTAAGTTTAGCGAAAATTTCAAATCGTTAAGTTCGCGAGCAATAACGTGGCCGCTAAAATTGAATATATTTATTTTTACTAGTTCATTTATATCTTTATTTTTACGTAAGCACGTGAGTCACGCTCCCTCGAGCGTGGCGGACTCGCGCTGGGCATTGTTAGCCAACGCGTTGGGGGAACGTGACAGGGTCGGATCATTGAAAATTTATGAGCTCCTTCGCCGCACCTTTTCAGTCCTATACATTTACACTTTCTAAGCGCCCTAGATAGCAATCGGGGACGAGATATCGTGGCTGGCTTTCACTGAAGTTTGAGCTATATAGAACAGAGCCTTTCAAGAAGATAGGAGTATATTCAGCACCGCGGGCAAGAACCATCTCGTTAACCACAGGTGAAAATAATAAAGAAGGCGTGAGAAGAGCGTGCCTGTGGGCCAGAAAGTTCCTCAGAGGCAAAATAATCCCCCGTGTTTGAAGGGTCATAGGGGTGTTCGGACTGTCAATCTTGTAATTTGGGTTTCAGTTGGCTATATATATATATATATATATATATATATATATATATATATATATTGTCACGAGCGGTGATCCTGTGGTCGGTGCTTGGACGATGACGACGACGACGACGGGTGGTTTTCTGGTGTGCACGCGCTTTCCTGAACGATTGCGGCAGCGTTGTGCGCCTTACCCTGTAAATATATTCATTGTATATACATTCTCCCCGTAACATCTTTGGGGGAGGTGCGGGGTACGCTCGCTACAACACCGGGAACTGGATCTTCGCAGCGGACGGCGCGTTGCTGCCACCACAATGACCGACCAAGCGACCCAGTGTGAGCAAGACCCGTCACCTCTCATTCTCTTGCACCCTCGTGATCCCGGGACATTCAACGGCATAAGCGGCGTGGACGTCGATGCATGGCTGGCAATGTATGAGCGCGTCAGCCGCACTAACAACTGGGACCCGACCATAATGCTGGCGAATCTCATCTTCTATTTGTGGGGCACTGCGCTACTCTGGTTCGAGACGCATGAGGCAGATCTGACAAGTTGGGACGTCTGTAAGCAGAAATTACGCGATCTATTTGGGAGACCTATCGCACGACAACTAGCGGCCAAGCAGGAGCTCGCAATTCGTGCTCAGACGTCCACGGAGCCGTACATCTCGTATATTCAGGACGTGTTGTCTCTGTGCAACAAGGTCGACAAGGACATGCCTAAAGTGGACAAAGTGGGCCACGTACTGAAAGGCATAGCCGATGACGCATTCGATCTGCTACTGTGTAAGAACTGCTCAACGGTGGAGTCGGTCATCGCTGAATGTCATCGTTTTGAGCTGGCCAAAAGTCAACGTATCACTCACCGCTTCGACCGACTTCCCAATACGGCTGCCACGTCCTCCTGCGAAGGTTTAGCCACGCTTCGGCAAACGCAAGCTCCAGAAAACGTCACCGGGATCGTCCGTCGAGAACTCGAGGCCATGG
The DNA here is from genome assembly GCF_013339745.2 of Dermacentor silvarum. NCBI lineage: Eukaryota > Metazoa > Arthropoda > Arachnida > Ixodida > Ixodidae > Dermacentor > Dermacentor silvarum. Next base: position 35,578,743 of record NC_051157.2, read on the forward strand.
CACCCGTTACCCCTCATGATGGTATGCAAAGCAACAACCTGGCTCCGATTTCGCTAATTCAGGCCATTGTTCGCCAAGAGGTCGCGAATATGGGCATTTTACCCACCTTTGATAACGGTCATGCTGCTACCAATCCGGTCGCCTCTGTCGTCGCTGCTGCAAGACCGAACACGACCTTCAGGCCATGTTATCGAAATCCAGCCGATTGGCGCACACCTGATGACCGGCCCATCTGCTTCACGTGCTCTAGGATTGGGCACATCGCCCGCCATTGCCGCAGCCGCTGGCCCACGTCCTATCAACCAAGTACTTATAATCGCCCGGACCGTGCACCATATGCCCCGTCGTTCCGTCCTGACGACTCAAGTGCTGAACGTCCTCCAAGGGAAAACCGGATCAGCCGCTCACCATCACCCCAGCGCCGTCAGTCCCACTCGCCCCAACCTCGCCGCTCTCGGTCTCCCTTTGGCCGCCTCTCGAAAAACTAGCCAGTGCAGCCCCCTGAGGTGACGCTGCATTTACGACCCGGCCTGAAAATCCTCTGATTGTCCCTTATACCCGATGCAACCTTCTTGAAGTTCTGGTTGATGATGTGGCAGTTACCGCTCTTGTTGATACCGGCGCACAAATTTCTGTAATGAGCTAGAGCCTCCAGCGCCGCCTCCAGAAAGTCCTGACGCCCGCGACTTCACCTACCGTCCGAATAGCCGACGGGAGTACACCTGCCGTACTTGGAATGTGCACTGCACGCATCACTATTTCAGGTCGCCACACATCTGTTCTTTTTGCTGTTCTAGAACAGCGCCCCCATGACCTCATCTTGGGAATCGACTTTCTGTCCACACACGCTGCCCTTATCGACTGCTCCGCGGGCCTTTTCCGGCTAGAACTTCCTTCGTGCCCCGACAACGAATATATATATATATATATATATATATATATATATATATATATATATATATATATATTGTTACGGTGCAACCAAGAATGGCGTCAAAGTTAGCAGAAGACTATTTTACGCTTCGAGGTGAAATCGGTCGCGACAGCCATCTTGTTTGAACATTGCTGCCTGTCTTGTAAATGTTGTAAATATACACCTGTAAATGTGACTTCCGCAACGTAACAATATATAGGCATATTGGGTAGACTATCCCGGAGATGTCTCATTTCAAGTAGCGGAGCAGCGTCTTATAATACAGCAATAAAGCGTCTTAAAACAACCACTTGCCCTGGTATTTTTTTTAATGCGAAAGCGTCGATCAAATGGCTCATGGACAGAAAAAGCCGGCGTCTGTCGTCTGGAGCAGCGAAACAGCGCCTGAATTACCATTGGCTTCGAAGCCATGTCTCAAGCCACGCCTCGACGGAGCAGAGCGGGCACAAGGGGCCACCTGCTGCCGCCATAGCACGCCAGGTGTTGCGTGAGGTCTCCCCTCACGCAACATAACTGCGTGAGGGGAGACCATAACTGCGTGAGGGCAGAAATGTCTCTCGTCGCGCAGGACGTCGGTGGCATGCGACGTTGGCACCGCAGGCCGCTGCTACTTGCTGGCTCGGGCAGCACGTACCGCTATGGTACATTACTCGCAGTGCAAAACTCGAAGGACCACTTAACGGTGTTGAATTGGAGATAATGCTTGCGCATTCACAACTCATAAGTGCTTAGGTGTCCTCGGATTTCTTTTCTTTTCCAGGGTTTGGCGGGTTTCGTGGCATCTCTCACAGATAACCTTATCAAAATCACGATTAACATCATCGTGTTTTCTCAACAAATGATGTCACCAGAAAAGAAAAAAAAAGCTTTTTGTTCTACCGAAGATTCAGTCCGAAATCCGCGACGTGCGATAGGTCATGCTGTCGTGATCTTCACCGTCATCGTGCCATCGTTGTTCTCATCTGCGTCATTTTTCATCATCGTCGTCGTCCTCGCGCCATGCCTTGAGCGTTGTAATTTTCGTTGTTGTTTCTGGGGTCGTTGTTCTCGTGACCGTTGTCGTCATCGCCTTCTCGTCGCCATCTGTATAACTACCACTGCTTCGGTTTGCTCTCAGGAATCTTCATGGTTGTAGTTCTCATCATTATCCTTTTTACAGCGTAAGCTGTTATAGGCTCATTCCAATAGCCGTTTTGGTTCGCGATGGTGTCCGCCGCCGCCTCCGCCGCTGTTGCCGGTGACCGTAACCGCTATCGCCGGAAATGCGAAAAAGAAGTACCCGGTTCCCGCCGGGATCGAACCAGGGCCCGCTGCGGGGGAGTCAGATATTCTACCACTGAGCTACGCAAGCACTTGGGTAGCGAAAAAATGCCCTATAAACGCGCCCTAGGCAGGCACGCAGGCGCAGGCGACGAGATGCGATTCCGACAGAGCACGCAATCAACGCGATGCCGAGCTTCCGCCAGTATGGTGGCGCCATCTAGTTAAGGCGCCTGCAAACGCAGCATGCCCGACATGTAAGTTGCTATAGCAGTTGTATGCTGCATGTAACTGGACCTGGTTAACTCAAGCAGGCTAGCTAGTGAATATTCGTCACCAGCCCGTTTTGAAGATTCCAATAAACAGTCATCATCATCATCAATAACAACAACGTACCGTGCCATGGGTCAAGGAATGTGAGATGTGCGCCACGTATTTTGGTTACCTCTTCGGTACACGTTATGGCGTCTCCTCGCATTGTACGAACCGCTGCTGTAGAAGTGAATCGTAGAGCTACGTGCGTGGCTTCAACCAGGCATCATCGGGCTCAGCAGACTGCTGTGCAGAGAGCATTACAAGCCGCCGCTCGCTGTCGACGCCGGGCGGACAGTTCAGATTGTTCTCGTCAAAACTAGGCGAAGAGACTTTGCCGCGAAGACCCTGTTGTGCGTGGTGCCGAAATTGGAGCTACTCTTCATTCGCTCCACCAGCTTACGCTGTGACTGTGCTGCGTGTTCCGCGCAGGCCTTTGACTGTTTTGCACCACTGTAAACAATCACATCTTATATTCTGAGAACACACTTGTTTCTGACGCTCTTGACGCAGGCTCATCACAGTAGGCAGTAGACTGATAACTTAGCTCGCCGCAGCAAAGCGTTACTCTACTAAACAGAAAGAAAGAACGAGAAAGCTTTGCTCTACCAACTGTCGATCCCTTCTTATCTCCATATCCCTGTGAACCTGTCTAGTCTGGGCCAATTCGTGTTGCTTATACGCCTTTTGTGTTTACAGCACGCGAAATGAGACCAGGGCAAGTAATAGCGTTCGTGTTTGTTCGCTGTATAGTACCACCACGATCGTAGAGTACGGCTTCCTTTACTTCTCCATGCATCTTTATCGACACCCCACGCAACTGTCGCGGCGAGAGCTGTTCCTGTTTTCCTTAAAGCACGAACTCTCGAAATAAAGGAAGTGCTTCGTTACGCCAGCTCTACGCGTCGGCCCGATCGATGCCTTTGATGAGGCTGAAACGAAAATTATTCGCCGAGCTTGACAAGCCTATAGAAGTGTTAATGAACTCACATTTATTCATATCACTTCACGCACACGGAGCTTTCTTTCACCTGTCAACTTCTAGCAGTCTCATTTCCGCTTAACGCTATCGGCGCGGCGCTCCTGCGCGCATGGATATACGAAAAATGTGTTGCAATAACTCACTGAGTTCTGGTGTTCCCTGAATTTGGCCTCTTTTGATGAACGATAAGCTGAAAAAAAAGAAAAGTATGGTAAAGGAAAAAGTAAGACCTTTACTTTCGTCCTTGCTCGTATTGCTGCGTGTCCTAATCATACAACATTAAAGAAAAGAAAACGAGCGAACACGGTAAAGAGAAAACAAACTTATTTTGAGACGTGTGTGAAAAAGACTTTGGTCCGAACCGGAAGGAACAAACAAAGCATGTTCGACGATGCGTGCTGGTTTAGTTTCTTCGCACTTGGTGTTTCTTTCTCTTCCACACCTTAACTGTGAATTACAAAGAAGCTGGGCTTCAAACAGAGCCCCGCTTAATGTAAAACTATAAATTGGGATTGGTAGAGAAACAAAGGACATTTACTAAGGTAAGTCGGTATACTGGCGAGACAGCCGCACTCTCTGGGGGCGGCTTCGTGTAGAGGAGGTGCGTGTTATAAGGGCGTCGTCTTGGGGAAAGGAAGGAAGGAAAGAAACAGAAAGCACAACGGGAGTTGTAAGAAAGGAACATGAAAGCCTTGTGAAACAGCCGCAATAAAGCGAAAGCGTCGTCGTGCGAAGGCCGGCGGTGGTTGTGGCGTTCTCAAAGATGTCGTGTGCGCTCAAGAAATGAAAACGGGGCCGCTATGTCACGGCTGAAAGATCATCGCAAATTACGAAAGGCAGCAGCGCGTGAAGGCAACGCGGGGTCCTGAAAGGGGCCGAAAAAAAAATTAAAAACATATGGAGTGCGAGAGAAGTGGGCGGGGGAGGGGAGGGGGGTGGACAGGGAGCTAAGCTCGTCGCGGCATGGCTCTCTGAAACACACGCGCGTCACTACACCAAAGAAAGAAAGAAAATGAGACAACGCGGGAGAGGAAGGGATGAAAGAAGAATGCAGGACAATAAAAGCAGGAGAAAATAATGAAGGGATAGAACGTTTACCTGGGTTTAAGCCTTAGAAAGTGCGATAAAACAGAAATAAAACCGCACGGAGCTTGCATTGAAACAAAGCTTAGAAATGGAAAGTGCTTCGCGCCTCCTACTCGCACGGAGGTACGTCGGGCACTGTCTCTCCCGCACGAGTGCGCGGAGGTTCTCGGGGTACACATTTTGTTTTACACGTAGCTTTCGTAACTGTGTTTCTGCACACTTGCCGAGCAGCGACCAGCCAGTCAAGTCAGTGGCACTGAACGAAAAAAATACCGTGTACCATGCTCAAGCTTGTTAACAACAGCGGTTAAGCTCTGTGTTACTTGTGCGCAAATTTTCCAAACTGCGCGCACGCGAAACACGTGGAGAAGGCAGGGACCAAAAATGCGCACGGCGAAGGTGGCGTTGCAAGTTTACAAAAGAAAAAGAAAGCGCAGAAAGAAACACAGGAAGAAAGGGTTTGCATGAGTTGCAGACGGCAGATGAAAAGAAAGGAAAAAGAAAAGTAAGGAGGTTACTAGGAGACAAAAAAGTAGACATTAACGGGACAGTGTTGCAGTAATTTTGTCTTCAGCTGGCAGGGGATTTGTAGTAGCAACTGTGGCTTGTTCTACTCATTTTAGCCTGCGTTACTGGTGGAAACGACAGGCCTCCGTCACAACCTAAGAAATTCCGGCAATAGGAAGTTGAAGAAAATGGAGGAGAAAAAAAACCTGTACTTTTGACAAGCGCAAGAGCGTCGAGGCAACGGCAGGACACCCGCCAATCCCACCAATCAAGCTTCTGCTTGATTGCTGCGCTACGCAATCACGTGGACGCCTTCACGGCTTATCGCGAAATACGAGAAAAACAACAGGCGTGCCAGTAATCTTCACCCGTTTTGGATCAGGCGAGATCCTCTTGCTTTGTTACTTTTTACTTCTTTTCTTCTTTTTTTTTTTCATTCGGATTATTCCGCCCTTCTTCAACACTTACTTTTTTTGGTATGTGTGAAGAAAAGAAGTGCATTCACCCCACTCACGCCTTTGGAGAGAATCCGCTTTGCTCGTCTGCCTGAAATATCGGATTTAGCTCGACTTGTAAGTCCAACCAAGCTCCCGTCGAAGCACCCCCCGTTGTTGTTGTCGGACAAGAGAGGAACGGGTCCGTGATGGTCTAAAATAGAGCTGTCCTACGCGGTCTTCACTAAGCAGCCTGGAGCAGTCAAGCTTCCTAACAACAACTTTAGCAAAGGAGACAGCAGAACCTTGCGTACAAATAATAAAGAGTGAAAAATGCTCCCATGCTGTCAGATTAGAAGAGCGCAGCTCTCGCCGCTGTACTCAGTACGGAACAGTATAGAACACTGTGTGAATTTCCTTGCAGACAGCAACATAATTCATTTCATTTCATGCGTAGATTCTCATGAGCTCTATATGTATATTGGGTGCTCGATCTGAGGACTATTTGAACAATGACGTTTGTGTGTTACACGTGCTTCATAGCGTATAGCTGTTGTGTGGAGTTCCGCAACAGGTTTCCTGCTGCGGCTGAAGGTCGGGTGACGGTGTGGTCGATATGAAATGTAAATGCAACGCAACGTTTGCCGGAGCCCCGAATCCGCTTTGAAACGTATTGATTCATAATTATAAAATAAAAGTTAAATATCTAACTAGACTAGGCAACAACTTATTTGCGTGAGTACTTTTCTTTTAGCCAGTAATCCGTAACTGTTTTTGCTCTCACATTGGGTTATACCTGCTCCACGTGGGAGGTCAGCTAGGATTTCCTATGGCTGCAATGGTTGGACCCCGTGGTTGGGACCGTCACTCAGAACCGCCAGCCAGACCGCGCTAGAATGCATTAGTAAGCAGTTGCTGCTTTCTAACGATTCCATGAGTCAGCAAAGATATCCTTAAATGCGCCCGAAGGCTGTGGGCACTCGCTTGTAAAGTTCGCTTTCTTTGATGTGTATCAGTTCTCAGATAGGCATACATCTGTGAAGAATTATATGTGGCACAGTGGACATGAACTTGTTTTACTTAACGCAGATGTTGCTTCTTTTCTTTCCCCTTCTTTTTTTCCTTCTTTTTTTAGACGCGCAGCTGTCATCTTCGTCATACCATTCCATGGTTTCGCCTAAGTCACTCCGTCGCTGATCGGGTTCTCGCCGAGTAGATTCGCATTCACTTAAGCAAAAAAAAAATTAAATAAATAAAATAAAAATAAGTAAGGAAGGAACCGCGTTCGGTGGCGGGATTCGAACCTCGGCTTGTAAAGAAAATATATACTTAATAGCGCTAACTAAAGCGACCAACTGTAAAGGTGAACACAGGACAAGAGCGCTTTGATAGTGTTCTCCTTTTTTTTTAATGAGGACACAGCGCTGGTTGCCTTGTGTTATTTCTGCGTGATCTTCTTAGTTTGGGTGGATAATGTATATCCTAAGGAATACTTGGACCGCGACCAGATGTGTCACTAGCTCATTAAGCAACGCGTGTTCGCTGCCTTTACTGAAGTCTTCTTCACTCACAGAAGATATTCGCGGAGTAAACGTGATCTTGTCGTTAGACTCGTCGGCTGGCTTGCAGATTTAGTCCATGGCGTCTATAATTGGCATGCGCGCGCAGGTGGTTTTTTGTTTGTGTATGGCTGCTAATGAACTCCACTTGTTAGCTCACTCTGTCTCCTTCTGTTCGTGTTGCCGTCGTTTTTCGCGTCGATTTCAAGCATGACAAGTTCTCTCTTGCTTTTCTTTCTCGTGTTTAATCATTTCGACCCCTCCCCCCCCCTTCCCTATGTTGGGTAGCAAACAAGATGTGTGTCTGTCTTACCTCCTGCACTACTTTTCCGTCTCCATCGACTGGACCCCTGTCTTCGACTTCGACCTCCACCTGGACTATCCCGACCCGAAACAACGGTACTTTGCTGATTGTGGCTTGGCGTCGCATTTACGAAGTCGTTTGCTTTCCGCATCTTATGGTAGTATAGTGCTGGGTGTGGCCACTGCGGCGACGAGGAAACTATTGAACACGTACTTTGTCATTGTCCCCTATACTGCGCACATAGGCAGTCACTCGCGACCGCGTTGGCGCGTCTTGACGACCGGCCACTTTCCGAGCAGACAGTTCTGGAACGCCGGCCTATACAGTCGTCACACAACAAGTCAGTCAAGGCACTCCTGAAGTTTTTGCGTTCGACTGTGGCGGTGAAAATCATCCCCTACCAGCCTGACCGCGCAGGCCCTCCACGTGGTGCATGGTTTTGGTGAACAAAAATTTAATTTCTCACAGTGAAAGGCATCAGAAAAACGGTAAAGTACGACTTAACCACAACCTGCAGACATGACGTCGTCGTATTGCAATTTTAATGTAGGAGAAAACATAACTCTGTTACGAGAAATCTCAAACACAACCCCCTTTTCAGTATTTTTACCATGCCCAAATCGGCACGTTCAGGTATGGCACTTGCGAAAACCATATCCAGATGGCGCTCGCATCTTCGGCAGGTCAAATTGGGACTTCGCCTGCCTAATGCGTTTAGGACACGCACGCGCGTTGGGGCAATAGCAAACGAATAATAAAATAATAAAAAAGGTGCTAGGGCCTTCACATTTTAATATAAGACGACTTATATCGCCCGTGGGAAAACGTCTTTCCAGCAATACATTTCTGTTTAAAAGTGAAGCCGACATTAAGGGGATTGGTGTAAGCTTGGTTTTTGTAAGCTGGCTTTCCCGCGTTCTGTGCTGCAGTGAAGCCCACTAAAAAAATGCGATGCGAACGGGGCCCGATAACGCTATCGCGTTCCACTCTTAAAGGCGAAGCTTAAGCGTCCTCCAATTTTTTTTCGTGACTGATTTTTCTCTCTCCTATTCTTTCCGCCTTTCATTTCCCCTTCCTCTTCCCTCAGTGCAGGGTACCAAACCAGAATATTTTCGGGTTAACCTCCCGGCCTTGCCCACACCCTTTCTCTCTCTCTCAGTATAAATCTCTCTTTTTCGCGTCTCTGGCTGTCGCAGCAACCACAGGCACTCTAGAGATGTAGCTCGCACGCGTGCAGTCAGTGCCTCAATTTGGTACGAACACCACCCGTTCAACGTGGAGCGTTTAGCGAGACGTCCCGAACAGTGCGACGCGAACGCTCAAAAACGTATGAAACGTGAAACAGTATGAAAACGTGAAAGGACGGCACTTTGTTGAAAGAGGGGTGACACGTGTGTTATTTCTGCGCGCACACGGGCTGCAAATGCTCACACGATCTAGGCGCTGGTGCCCTTTCATGAAACGTGAGCCTATAAGTCAAGGCCGACTTTCTCTTTGTAGGGTTATACAATTCCCACAAACTCTAGGTTGCCCATTATTTTTCTGTAAGTCGGTTTCATAACCCAAAGCGCTGTCTGGTTGCTCAGTTGTGTGTGTGTGTGTGTGTGTGTGTGTGTGTTTGTGTGTGTGTGCGCGCGCCGCGCGTGCGTTCATATTATTCAGCAGTGGGTTTGCGACGTGACAGTCATCGATGGATGGATGGATGGGATAACTTTATTGTAATGTCCTGCGGGCTACGGTCTGGGTTGATTTTGATCTCGAGGTTCTCTAACCTGAGGTGAAATCTTTGCTCTGGAGCTTCCTATCATTCTTTTATTTTGATTTTTCCCTGCCGCTTTCTTCGGAATTCGGCCGATGCTGCCAGGAATCGAACCTTTGATCTCATGCTCAGCAGCATATATAAAAAAAAACCAGAGCCATTAGGATTGTTCACAGGCTTTGCAAGGAACGGCGGCAAAACCAGCGCCGTCATCTTTGTTCGCAGCATTGATTGCGTTATTCAAGCACATAAAAAAGCAACGCTCATTTGCCTACTGTCTCGTCTTTGTTTGGACAGGTCCACTTGTACGGCATCCTTGTGCATCGTCCACGTGGCCGCGTTAGAGACTATCAGCAATTATACGTTCAGGTATACGCCATGCCAAACCACTTCACTTTGGCGCTAGCTTCATCAACTACTCAGAACCCATGCACGCTTATCAGCACTCGCCTCACAGTCCTATTAATTGTGCTACCTCAGTAATTAAACGGGCCGTACGTGAATGTATTGTTGTCTCTTTCCCTATATATATATATATGTATATATATTTATATATATATATATATATATATATATATATATATATATATACACGACACGTGACGCCTTCCTTAAATCTTGAGGGCCATAACGTACCTCAAAAATTTTGGACCAATAAGAAAACTCAAATGGAAGTTGTCATGTAAGTACGTACGAAAACAAATCTACGGTTGCACTAATAGAGGGCATAGACCACTCGATGAACGGCGATCAATCCTGTGCCGTTGCCGGACATCATCTGTAAACTGTGTTCGAGCGATAGCTGTTGTTAGGCGTGTACGTCGACCACTTTGCGTTGCGCCTGTTACAGGTATAATTAGGACCTTTACCATCATCATGGTACTTGGTTAAGGAAGTCGTCAGAAAGGAAGATTTTATTCGTTCCCGCCCGGAATTCGATCCGTGCTCCGCGACATGGGACCAGTCGTGGTTGTCGCTCCCGAAGTTGTCACTGTAGCCACCCTTTTAGTCGGGGAAGCAGTTATTGGGGGTAGCGCTAACCATAGCTAGACTCAGCCACAGTAATATAAGTTACTATGGGTCGGTGAATTTCACTTAAGTTAAACGAAAAATCTCAGACGCGTACCGGGAACTGAGCCTTCGAAAGCCACAAAGGACGCAGAGACGGGTGACGCCACCACCTCTTATATTTTCCATACTGGCTCCTCCCCAACTCCGCCCCGTGACGTCATGAATTTTAACAGCATCTGCTCGGAACAAGTGAACTCTGTCGATAAACAACGATTAGGCTACGTTGCGTTATAACCAGGGGTTTACGAATATTCAAAAATTTGATTACGAATCAAGTAGTCTTTTTTCATTGCTTTGTCTTACATTGGAGAAATTACTATTCGAAGTTGTCGAATGTCCGTCTCCTTCAAATATAAGGGATAGCAACACTTGTTGAAGTCTACGAGAAGAAAGCGAGATGCAGCTAGAGTCTTTTCTGAATGATTATGCAGAAGGCGAACCTCGCGGTTGATGCACAGAGGCATCAGTGGCTGAGCAAACGTATGGAAGTGCAAACGTTTGCTTTCCGGTCATTCAGTAAGAGTGCCTCGCTTTTAGGCAGCTTACGAATTTGTTTTCTTGAATTTAAGCAGCTCAATTCGTTATTTAGACAGTATCGCCATGCGTACGTCCCTTCAAGACGGTGTGCTCTGCAGTAGAATTAAACGTTTCTCCTTCAAAGAACGGAGGTTTCTACGTGTTATATTCTATGGTGACGTGAGGTTCTAGTGCATTATTATTATTATTATTATTATTATTATTATTATTATTATTATTATTATTATTATTATTATTATTATTATTATTATTATTATTATTATTATTTGATTTCAAAACATATATACAATGGACAGGAAAGTGAAAGTGCTCGAGGAGCAAGCTAGCATCCTGTGCATCATCCCTGTCATATTCATGCAGCGCCAGCCACGATTACCTTTCAATTGTTTCTCGTTCTCAAGCTTCCCAGTTGATCGGCTCTCTCATTCTGAACTGCACAGCATTTGCCAAATTGTGTAAATAAGACCTCTTATATTATTTCATGGCCTCCGCCAAACAGACTCCAAACAACCTTTATAGTTTACTTTGCCGAGAAATGACGAAGTAATCGGTATTTGATTTCAAATCCGAACGTCCTTTATGTTTAAATATCACTGTTTGATTCGATTCGAAAATATTGTTATTCAAGCGTTCCTAATTACTCGTATAAGCAAACCAAGGACAGAAGCTACCAAGTTTTGGAGCCTTTTCCGACACAGAAAGTGCCCGACACAAAAAAAAAAGGCTTTGTAATTCGTGACGTCAAGGCGCTGTAACAACGCTCTCGTTAGCGCTCAAAATTAAAGAAAAGAGGCAACTTCGGTCTTGATTTCCTACCGTAGAAAGAAACGTCCTTTTTTTCATGAATTAACGAAATTGGAGTTTTGAAATTAATAGTTCAATCACAACAGGCCTGGCGCTGTTGCTTATCGTTCCTTTAATAAGGATTTCTCTCTGGTGCAAACCTTCAATGGTGCGCGAAACTGTGCTCTCTCTATATCTTCTCTCTCTCTTTTTTCATCCCTATACCCCTTCCTCCAGTGCAGGGTAGCAAACCGGTAGTGCATCTGGTTAACCTCCCTGCCTTTCCTTTCTTCTACTTATGTCTCTCTTCGTCTTCTCTCGGTCGGGCTTGACCTTTATGAGTAGCGGTGAAAATGGCCGAAAGATGTGAGTTCAACCGAATACTTTCCATTGGCGCCTTCTCTCCCAGCATCAGACTTCAGCGCATTAGTTCCTTCGTACGAGCCCAAGGATGTATACCGAACCAGTTCGGGGGTCGCGGTGGAACAGGCGGTCGCGTATATTGGCACATTCGCGGAAGAGGCGCTGCGTGACGCACCCGAAAGTATTGCCGACCTTTTGCACGGGAGCACAAATCTTGCAACTGCGGCGTGTGTATGGCGGTTCGCTTTATTTGTTTATTTGTTTCTGTTTTTCGCACGAGCTTTGCGTGAACTTAAATGGCTTAATATACAGCGGTAACCGCGCTCGCCCGCCAGTCCGCCAGCCCGCGCCCAGCTTTCTCCGAGTATATGCGCCTATACGACTCCCAAGCGCCCATAAATCGAACGTAGCGCTCGTGACGTTAAGGAAGGGAAACGCGCCCGCCGAGGCGTGGCGCGAAAATGTAAATCGATGACTGCTTTTCGGCTTCAGGTATACACGGCGCGGGGGCCGCGAGCAAGAGTCCTGCATGCGCGCTTTGTTTGGAATAAGAAGTAATAAAAAACGACGGCGCGAAGTGGTGGCTCAGTAGCGGGGATAGACTATGCATGTTAATAACGAGCCAAATAATAGAACGAAGGAATGCATAAAAGCGTCGAAGGCGTAGGGGGATTCAGGCGAGAAAAGAGAGAGAGAGGAAAAGAAAGAGGGGGCGTTTGTTTCGAGCAGGGCTTTGAAATGCGTCGCCGAGTAGTAACGCAACAACGCGTGCGCAAGACAACAACAACAAAAAAATAAAATAAAAACAGAAAGAAAGATGAGAAAGTGGGACACCGCCTTGGTGCGTCGTCGAAACACAAGTAGACGCGCGTCACCCTCGAAGAAGGCCTTCACTGCACGACGAGCGCGCGCTGCGCCGAAGCGCCTGGCTGGCGCTCGCGCCGCGTGCCGACCCGCACGTCGCATTCGATAAGCTTTCCGTTTTGCTTCTCAGAGTTTTGACGCGTACTAAAGGAGGGATGGGGTTGAGGAGGGGAAGCCAAAGGAAAGTGGAGAGAATGAGGGCGGGGCATGACACTAGATGGCAAAGCGGTATTCGGCGCCCAGCTCGCTGGCTGCGGAACAAAACAAGTGTGCTGAATAATGTATGGCGCGCTTCCGCGAAGAAGACGAAAAAAAAAAGATAACGAGCGAAAAGACGTATCAAGTGAAGAAAATCAAAGAGAATGTTTCTGTCTCCTGGCGTTTGCTTTATTCTCACGGGCGCAGCCTCTTAATCCGAGCGGAAACAAACCCGGTCCTGCTGCTTTCGTCTCACCAGGGGAAAATAAAATAAAATAAAATGGGGAACGACTACGACGACGGAAGGAGCGCTGCCGTTTCTCGTCACAGATATTGCCGAAGCGGCGCGGTCGTATCGGAATAAAAGAGTCCAATCAAACCGATGGGAATATCGGTAGCCCCGGAGCAAAACAAAAGATTACTCGAGTGGGCCGCGTGCGTATTGCGCGCCCCTGCCGACGCTCTTTTCCGGTTTTCTTTTTTTTTATTTCGTATTCGAGCCGCTTGTGCACTTGTTTGCCGAGCGCTCACGGTTCAATCTATGGTAACGCATCGGCGTCCCACTGTTTTGCTTCTTCGTTAGAAGGGAATTCACAAAGACGTCCGAGGCAGGAAAGGATGGGCGTTTTTTTGTCCAGGTCACGGGCAATCAACTTGCATTTCTTCGTTTTCGCTAAGCGAGTTTCCGAGAAAGCAAGAAAAAGAAACAAAATGACGAATACGCGTGATGGTGCAGTGAAGGCCCAACATGTCTTTTTTCTGTGTTTTTTTTTCAATAGAGCAGCACAATGAGCATGACGCACGTTCGATTCAGAGGGGACTATAATTTCTGAAATTATTTTTTCCCGAAATATTTATGTGTTCAGTCATTATACAACGTTCAGTCTGGTCCCGACATCAGCTGCGTTCAGTGGCTACGCCGATCCCTGCACGTCATAAGTACTCTTACAATGCAACTACCGCCGCGTTTACATGAATGTGACAGTGCATGCCGCTGGCCATCTGAATTTTCCTCTCTCCCTCGATGTGATGGTTACGTGCACCACGTGACACGAACCCCCCATCCCGATCTACCTTCTTCGAGCGCATTAATGGCATTCGCTTTCTTAGCACGTACAATACTGAAGTTTAAGAGGATGCAATGCGCTATAAAGGCGTTCGGCGCATGCTCGCCTCCACTCGCCGGTGAAATGCACTCGCAAGAAACAGGGCTCGAATGCACAAGAACTTCTTACGCCAGAATTGTTCGTAAGAAAGAATTTTGGCCAATCAGGATGCAAGACATATTATTATCTAAGGCGGCCGGCCAATGGCAAAGAGCACTTACGAAAGAAAAGCTTTGTGAATCTGGCCCCAGATTCCGAAGCTTCATTCGGACCAAGGAGAATGCGCCACATGTAAGCGACATCGCATAGTATTGCGGTGGTCCGCTAAGGAAGCGCGACGATAAGCTGCTGTCGAATTCATGTACACGTGTCTCGTAATTGCCACACTACCCACATCAAACGCACATGTATAAGCCAATGGGAAAGCTCAAAAATGGAGGCCATGACGGGGGAAGACGCAGCCTGATAAGCACTGATTGGTTCAACCGGGGCTGGGCGACCAGTCATGCTCATGCGCTTTCATGTTGCCTTAGTTGCTAACTGCACGCAACCACTGCTGACAAAGTCACAGGCCACTATGCGCTCGAGTGCTGTCGCTAATACCTGGGATGCTATACGCAAACTGCCGACAAAGAAAAAAACGCATAAATCAACGTCGGCATTCTCAAACATTTTCCCAGTAGAAAGTAACCTCTTGAAAGCAGGTAAAACTTCACAGTGGTCAGTGGCATGTCTTGATCTCGTGAGAAGTGAGACATATTTAGCGCCTGTTGAATTATCCTGGGCACCGCACAGACATTTGCATATCCTCTGCATGACTAACCGCTGTGGCTTGACGCTGAAGAGCATTTAGCGTTGGCAAACATGAAACAAAACTTAAGCGGAAATATGCGCAGCTATGCCTCACTTAATCAAACCCAGCGTATAATTTTTGCCAATGTGTCCTCGCGCAGAAGAGCATTTAGCATTGGCAAACATGAAAAAAACGGAGAGGAAATAGGCTCAGCTCCAGGCTCACGTAATCTAACCCAACGTATAGCTTTTGCTACGCTGAGTTCGATACCTAAAAATTCTGATTTAAATTAAACGTCGATTAACGCTCAGCGTCTACTAGTATTTTCCTTACATTGGAGCAAACTTTCAGTTGTGAATTGTTCCACCAGCCAATTAATAAATAACTAATTACTATACCATTAAATATTTGCTCAATAACGTTTTTTTCTAGCACAACTGTGTTCTCCATGACCAGAAATAAAGGGGAACAAGTTGTTCTAATTTTCGTTGATGTGAAGCTGCGTTTGGGTCTTGCGGGGATATGGGAACCTAAACAAACTTAGAAGAAATGTGAGAGGGGTGCTACATTTCTTGTTATTCAGTCATTTGATGGTCGCATGCACATAAGGACATGCACATCGATCGATTTATCCAATCAATCAGACTTCCTGATCGATCACCCTAAGTTTGTATGCTTTCGATGTTGCACGTGGAGGATAAAATATGAGGTGGCACGCGTGCTTGAGACTGGCCAACGAGCACAAAAGCGCGCGCGCACTGAGAGTCACTCGCAAATTCTCATTGTGTCTTGTACCCCGCGAGAGAGGCCAGAAGCGCCTCCAGGGTGCCCGGTGCGCAGATGGCGCTTTCCCACGGAAACTTTGAGTGCTGCAGTGAAGCGCAAAGGCTGCAGACAAGGCAGTCTGTAGATTCCCATGACTAAGGAAAAAAAAAAAAGAATGAAGCAGAAGAAAAGAAAAGAGGGAGAAAAAGTTAACAATGTAAACACTTATCTAGCCTAGATCTTTGTTCATAGTTACGAAAGTGATTAAGGCCTGAGCGAGAAGCTACAACGAATTGTGTAACCCGTAACAGTCGAAAATCAAACACTAAGGTTCGTGCACGCTTAGGTAAGTTTGTGGGGAAATTGAGTTTCCTCATCTTTCAAATCTTTAAAAATGTCGGCCACATCTCTCTCTTTCTCTCCCCCCCCCCCCCCGCCCCTCGCTGTTCCTCCCGCAAGTAGAAAAAAAAATTCAAAAAGGTTCGCCTGCATGTCGAAAAGAGAACGCCTGGCAAGCCGGCAAATGATGATGGACAGCATGGCTCGAAAAACACAAGCGAGGGAATGACAGGGACTGTCAACAACACGTCAACAACACGACGTTAAGTACGGGCGCACGCCTCGTCACCCCGATTACGTGCGATGCAACGAAAGGGTCACACGGTCTATTGCTGGCGAACTTAATGTTCCCTTCCGGCTCGGCCTATACTGAATATTTCAAATCTGTTTTCGCTAAATATCCCTCTGTCTTCTTTAGTTTCGTGTTTCCATTTAGTGACCATACACCACTAATTTCGCTTTTGTAGCTGTTACACTGTACCTATATCGAGGAAATTGTTTATTTTTAAAGCCAGCTACTCCGCTTCGAACGTTGATTTTGCTGAAGCAGGTATCGAACTTTAGTTTTTTTGAAGTACGCACTAGATTCAAATAAAGAAAGGTCGGAACTATACTTCATTTTGCTCAAAATGTATTCCTAAATTTCTCTCTTGAAAGCACAATTGTGTGCTTTAAAAGGGTTGAAGCTTCGTGATTGGAAATATTCCCTCTAGTAACTTATCGGCTGCGGCGTTCAGTTGGCCAGCAGAATGGCGCCGGTCGTTGGTTCGATTTGCAGCCGCGGCAGCCATATTCAGATGGACGCGCGGTATACAGGGACGTTGCTGTGCTGATATATACGAGGTGACATCAAAAGGTTTCGAGACTGGATCTGTTTTGAAGAAAGCAATTTATTTATCTTCATTAAAACGCGCTAACCCAATGCACAGCAATACAGCGCTGTCAGCGTTCCTGCCCCTTTTGCGAATATGTCCTGGAATTCTTTTTTCCGGAGCGATTCGAGCACCCTTCTGCGATTCGAGCTTGACTTACGCAATCGCGTCAAAGTGACGACATTTCAGCTTCGTTTTTTTTTTTTTTGGGGGGGGGGGGGGGGGGGAGGAATGCAAAATAAATGAGGGCGAAACCTGAGGAATGACCCGTCGTTTCCATAAAGGATCATCAGCAGGGTCCAAACTGTGGTGTACAGGCACGGCGCCGGCGCCGTGCAACAGAGCAGCAGCCATCACAGTGGAACAACACACCGTCCCCACGACCGGAAAAAAAAAAAAAGGTGGGGGGGGGGGGGGGGGGGGGGGGCGGCGCATATCCGCAGCCCGACAACGTACATGCACATCGTCGTTTTTTTTTTTTTTTTGTATTCATGGCATTGTGCATCGGCAATTCTTCCCAAATGGCGCTGATATCAGCATCCAGTTTTCGTGTCAATTTTGAATGCGTCTGATGGAGGCCGTTTAGAAGAAAAAAACGACCCCATCTGGGGCGCGCGAGGAGCTGAATGCTGGACGACGACATTGCACCATGTCACAAATCCCTTCTGAAAACAAATTTCACACCCAGAACGACAACAGCTCGTGTCGAGGTGGTTAACTATAGCCCTGCGCAGATGTGGTGCTAATCCATAAGTCCGGTTCCAAGTCAGACCTGAATAATTACACGCATGTGTCACACGTGTGCCCTACATGGAAGTAAAGTCCTTTTTGCTACAATAGTTTGGAGCACAATAGAGCCATTCTTACTCACCTGGAACAGAACAGTCTTCTGTGCGGTCGACAGCGGGTGTTGAGGTCTGGAACGTCAAGCCTAACGCTACTAGGAGAAATGACGCATGACATCGCTAACGAACTTAACGGAGGAGGTAAAAATTGGTAGGGTCTTTTTTTTCAGATTTTGCCGAAACTTTTGATGTTGTTCCCCCACGTTGACCTAATTACAAAACTCTATGTTTTTGGTATTCAACAACACGTTAACTGTGTTCCGTATTAATAGCTCCCCTGACCCACAAGATATCATGACGAATTCACTACGCAAGATCACAGTAAAATCGTCAAACAAACATGCGTCACAGTATCTCTCACAAGCATCCTATGTTTCCAACTGTGGTAGTCTACTGGAACGAGCTACCGGAAGTGGCCGTCGGCTCAGCTTCACTTGAACCTTTTATTAATGTTATTTGAGACCCAAACTTCGGTATATGGCATGTTCATAACACACCCCTCTCAAAAATTATTCATACCAGGGATTTCGTGATAACGCCGATTTCCTTCACCCTGCATGAATGCAACTTGAAAATGAGGACTGCAGTTCCACCTCGGCATTGCGAACTTCCCAGTGTACTCGTCAATGCCGGTACATGCGTCTTAATTTGCGAGCCAGTGGTTCTGTATACTTTTGTTCATGGGGGGCATCAATCTTCTAGAATAACTTTACATTGCAATTTCCAATCCATTAAAAGCAGCTGAAAGCCTAACGTGCGTTTATTGCATTGTTTTTTCTCTTCTTTTCCAGCTCTGCTTGGGCCCGACAAAGGCCTGGATATGTATAATATATATTAAATTATAAGGTTTTACGTGCCAAAAGCACGATATGATTATGAGGCACGCCGTAATGGGGGACTCCGGAATAATTTCAACCACCTGGGATTCTTTAACGTGCACCTTAATCTAAGTGCAGGGGTGTTTTCGAATTTCGCCCCCATCGAAATGCGGCCGCGCCGTGGCCGTTGTATAATATATATCATCATCATCAGCCTATATTTATGCCCACTGCAGGACGAAGGCCTCTCCCTGCGATCTCCAATTACCCCTGCCTTGCGCTAGCTGATTCCAACTTGCGCCTGCAACTTTCCTAACTTCTTCACCCCACCTAGTTTTCTGCCGTCCTCGACAGCGCTTCCCTTCTCTCGGTATCCATTCTGTAACCCTAATGGTCCATCGGTTATCCATCCTATGCATTACATGGTCTGCCCAGCTCCAGTTCTTCCGCTTAATGTCAATTAAAATATCGGTTATCCCCGTTTGTTCACTGATCCACACAGCTCTCTTCCTGTCTCTTAATGTTAGGCCTAACATTTTGCATTCCATTGCTCTTTGTGTGGTCTTTAGCTTGTTCTCGAGCTTTTTTGTAAACCTCCAAGTTTCTTCCCCATATGTTAGCACCGGTAGAATGCAATGATTGTGCACTTTTCTGTTGAACGACAGTGCTAAGCTCCCAGTCAGGATTTGGCAATGCCTTCCATATGCATTATATATATATATATATATATATATATATATATAGAGAGAGAGAGAGAGAGAGAGGTGAGATCCTGGGAAAATATGTCACCGAAGAGTCGGCTATCCGAAACATCAAAATAAACCCCAGCGAAAAAGAAATGTGGGGGAAAAAAGCCGCAGCGCCTCCCCTGTCGAAGCAATGGGAGTAAGCGAAGCTTGTCGTGTGTATTTTCGGTGTTTCTCGGAAGGCATTGCACTGACGAGCACCACGTTGTGCTCGAACCACAACCGGTCACAAGCACTGCAGCTGGCTCCGAAGTACCGGTTGAGAAACTGGCGTTGATACCTGGCCGTCGCACCGAGGAAGTTGGCGCTAGCGTTGCCGAGGCGTGCACCACCATTGTCGGGTTCCTGGAGGGAAAGACGACGCTCACGTTTTGTCTGGGCTTCGTAAGCCCTCACGCTAGAATCGGCACGTCGACAACGAGCCCTTTCCCGAACGAGTTCACGGTGTCCTTGCTCAAACGCAGCTTGATCCTCGGCGGAACGCACCACGCGCAGCCTTTCCATCCGGGCGCCGAAACTGATCTCAGGCTAAGGAAACCCGGCGGAGGGCGCCAACCTCCTTTCCTTGTCTTTTCCTCCCCGCAACACACCAACGACTCTGGTTGGTCGCGCGCGTCACGTGATCCGGTGCAGCTTTCCTCGCACCTGCTCTTTCTTCCTTCCATCCTTCCTTCCTTCCTTCCTTTATTTATTTATTTATTTATTTATTTATTTATTTATTTATTTATTTATTTATTTATTTATTTATTTATTTATTGCAACTAGCTCATACCCGCATATCCCTGGCTCATACCCACATATCCAATGCAGGTATTCGCCACACATGAATTCTTGCGTGACAACAAAACTACCAAACCTTATGAGCCAATAAAGCTTCGCTTAAAAAGCAAATTCAGCGTTGGGGCGCGAAACCGCGTCAATTATAATCACGATAAACAAGGCTTGTGGCGTATTTATACGCGTATTATGAACTGCAAGTTCTGTTTCGG
This sequence comes from Dermacentor silvarum, assembly GCF_013339745.2. Classification (NCBI taxonomy): domain Eukaryota; kingdom Metazoa; phylum Arthropoda; class Arachnida; order Ixodida; family Ixodidae; genus Dermacentor; species Dermacentor silvarum. The sequence continues at coordinate 35,598,969 of NC_051157.2, forward strand.
GGCCGCAGCAGAAAGAGTGGGTCGAGATATCTGTCGCTCTAAGATTTTGATAAATTACGGTGAGATACGATTGCGTAATATTTTACAAACCAACATCATCAAGAAAATACATAGTCGGGAATCCTGGCGCCCATACAATTTTGCGCAAGTCCGTTCATGCTATTTTATCCCTGAAATTATTGTAATTTTACGATACCGTCTGGGTTATTATTATTATTATTATTATTATTATTATTATTATTATTATTATTATTATTATTATTATTATTATTATTCATTGCGTTGGCTGTTGGTTAAGGTGAAAGCAAGAGCGTCGTCGAGAATTTCCCGATCAATACTACGTTCTGGGAATACCTTGATGCATCTCGACGCCGCACTGATGAAATAAAAAACTATGTGCTACGTTTCTAGCATCACTGCTTTGGAAGGGCCATTTAAATGAACGTGAAAGATTGCTAGCAAAAATAGGAGGGGGAGGGGGGGGGGGAATGATAATATAATAAGCGCAAAACAACTGAAACTATCGAAGTGCGTAGGCGCTGCAGATCATGCACACTGTATTGTTATATTGATATTATATACCGCTCTGTGTCTTCCTTTAAAAGACGCCAGGTGGAAGCACTGCTCCAGGCTAAGGAGCAATCATTAATATTTTCCGAGTTCACGGTGTTTCTATTTTTGCTTTTTTCGTTCGTTTCGAGAAGAGCGTTTCAGTCAGTTTTCTCGTTGTTTTCTATAGTTCGTACCTGAAACCTCTTCAGATTTTTTTTTCAATTGCATTAACAAAACTTGTCGTTCTTTCATCGCTCAGGCTTATCAATATATATATATATATATATATATATATATATATATATGTTAACGTTTCTTTGTTACTATGCCAAATTTTCTATTTACTATTTCTTGCTGCAGCTTCTTTCTAAAGATTCAGAACCCAGTTTCCTGATTGGGGCTTGTACCTGTTCTAGCATGGAGACTAATATGCTCTGCATGTTTTTAGCTTCATAGTAGACTCAGCGGCGTTACGCTGATCTTCAATCAGAGCAGTGCATGTTGTTAAGAAAGCCTCTATTCTGCTAGGCTCAAAACGAATATAGTGACCATGTTCTGTTTGTATATTCCCCATAAGCTTCGAAGAAATATTCCCGAGCACGTCAGTTACGAAACTTTCGGAGCGTACTTCCTGAAATACGATCGAACTCCTTCAATCATAGCATATTCCGAAAGAATTTTCTTATAACGTGAGGCGGATGTTGTTGCGCAAAGCTTTTACGGGCCACGATGATGTAAGAAGAGTAATTCTTAGAACAGTACGGTGCTCTTGTAAGATCTACGACCCAGAAAAACGCACGAAAGCGTACCCCTTCAGTAGTCGCTAGATATCCGTCATCTTGTTTTCTGTTAAGGAAGACGCCAAGTTTATTTGACGCGAACGGTAATATAATTTATCCCAACTGCGCTCGAACAAAAGGCGATTCGAGTTCGTCGTTAACGCTGGGTTGAGTATTCGACAGCTATGGACAATTAAACGTGTCATGGAGGAGATATATAGACATGGAAGTTACCCTGTGCTGTCTACTATCTTTTTGGAAAGGGGGTAAAGATATTCGAAAATCGAGAGAATCGATTGCTTAGATGCGAGCCTACTCAGTGGTGCAGAGAGAGCTGTGTGTCATCTGTTGCTGAGACGGATTTGAAGGATTCCGTGACGTACGTTCCGACAAAACGGGACTGACATAGACTCCCTGGCTCTCTCTATCTTTCACGCACCCATCCCTCTCTCCGCGTGTAGTGTAGCCGACTAATAAAAGCTATATTGACAACGCCTGCAGGCGTGTGGTCGTGTAGACAACTCCCTCCATGAAGGGACCCATGTGGTTCTGATCCAACGATGAAAAACGGACGCCGCAAAGCAACTTTATTTCCTTGCTCGGATTATCAGGTACGCTTATTGGTCGTCTCCTAGTTCCCTGAAGTGTCGCCTACATAAAATTGATGATTTGTTAAATCTACAACTGCCATCAAGAATGTCCCACTCTAACGCATGGTCTTCTTCTTTCTGGGGTTTTACGTTCCAAAACCAGTTCTGATTATGAGGCACGCCGTAGTGGAGGGCTCCTGATTAATTTTGACCACCTGGGGTTCTTTAACGTGAACTACAACGCAAGCACATGGGCGTTTTTGCATTTAGCCTCCATCGAAATGCGGCCGCCGCGGCTGGGATTCGATCCCGCGACCTCGTCGTGGGATCGAATCCCGGCCAGCGCAGCGCCTTAGCTAAGCAGCAGCGCAACGCCTTAGCTAACTGAGCCACCGCGTTATGCCGCCTCTGGACCGGGGTTGTATTGACGAAATCATACTGGTTCCGCATTGGAATGTCTGACACACCTAAGTGCGACTCCTGCAGCATCAAAGAAAATATCGAACGCCTCCTGTGCTTTTGTTCTCTTTATGACGTCCAACGCCGCCCTCTCCGGACAACATTAAACCGACTAGACTCAAGACCGTTTTCAGAAGCCAAGATTCTTGGACCATGGCCGTGCGCGTCGCTGGCGCAGGAAAGCAACGAAGGCGTTGTTACAGTACTTCAAGTCGAGAGGTCTCTGCGACATTTTGTAGACTTGGTGGGGTCCTTCGAGTGCGCGCGCGACTGGTGTTCTCTCTATCGTCTCTTCTTTCTCTCTTTTCAACCCCCGTTGCCCCTTCTTCCAGTGCTGGGTTACAAACCGGACGTGCGTCTGTTTAACGTCCCTGCCTTTCCTTCCTCTCTCTCTTTCTCTCTATCTCTCTCTTTATCAGCCTGTCTCTCTCTCACAGACACACACAAACGCAAAATATAGGACCTTAATTAGGTGAATTTTCAAGCGATCTTGTCATATGTGAACACGTTAGTGTTCCTAAAGCCAGGATCTGGTAAAAGAGAGACAGAAAAGTCATAAGGGAAAAACAGGGAGGTTAACCAGACTGAGCCCGGTAGTCTACTCTGCACTGGCGAAAGGTCACGCTGTAAGATATATACTCTTTAGGTGGGGACACTTCTCGGCTTGCTTGCTAGACGCGATCGACCAGATAAAGTAGCAAGGGCGCGCGTCTATCGGGGCGGTGACGGCAGCGGATACCTATCGGCGGAACCACGCAACTTCACTTAGAAAAGCGTGCGCCGAGAAGGAACGCGCGCATGCCCTCTCCCCGGTGACCTACTTTCGTGCGTCACTCAATCATTTCGGATTTCCCGCTAACCGCCGGTTGCTATAACAACGGGAGATTAAACCAATAAAAAGCTTTCTGTGTTGAAGTTGCGTCGTACTGCCGGTAGGTATCCGCTGCCGTCACCGGGCCAATCGGCGCGCGCCTTCGCTCCTTTATCTGGTCGATCGAGTCTGGCGAGTGTCCTCACCTAAAGAGTATATATCTTACACCGTGGGAAAGGTTACAAGGAATTTAAAGAGGCAAAGGAAGAGAGAAGTTCACATCCTGCACATTTCACACAGTCAAGCGTTCATCGTTGAGTTTCGTAACAGGCGGTAATACAAGCCAGTGCACCTCAAAAAACGCAGCAGCGCCTTTGTAGCCCTGCACATAGCAGACGCACGTGGCCACGGGCCCAAGATCTCCTCCATAAAAGGCCTTTCGTTTAAGTGCCCCAAAGCCGTCCGAATGGCACTCCTCTCATCTTCGTATATGGGGCAGTCACATAAGAGATGCCTGGTGGTTTCCTCAACAGCACATGCGCTGCAGTTGGCACTGTCCGCCATTCCAATTAGGAATGAATAGGAGTTTGTAAAAGAAACTCCTATTCGCAGGCGACACAGTAATGTTTCTTCTCGTCGCTTAAAACCCGGTAAAAGTTGTAATTGTATCTGTGGGTCCATGGCATATAGGCGCCGGTTGGTAAACTCTGGTGTATTCCATTTTCTTACAGCTATAATATGGGCAAGACTGCTAAGGTGCCACGCTTCATTCTTTCTCGACAATGGTATCGAGATTCGTTCACATTCTTCATGTGCCTCACGGGCAGCTTTGACGGCACATTAATTACCAGCGATGTTGCAGTGCCCAGGTAGCCACTGAAATACAATGTCGTGGCCTTTGTCCACCACTTGATGGTAGCGTAATCGTAATCTCTGCTACCAATTGTTCATGTCGGCTGCGGCGCAGAACTGATAAGAGTAACTGTAGGGCGGCCTTTGAGTCACAGAGCACAGCCTATTGATTTGGTGATTGTTCATGCACATAAAGCACTGCGCTACGGAGGGCGGCAAGTTCAGACCCTGTCGATGTTCTGACGTGGCTGATATTGAACTTCTTGCAAAATGATGCTGACAGAATAACTACCGCACCAGTATAGCTGGTCAGAGTCGAAGAGCCATCTGTATAAATGTGAATTAGATCAGAGTAGAAATCGTGCAGCAGAGGTAGAGTGGCTTGATTCAGTGCACAAGTAGGCAAGTCGCACTTCTTTGTAATTGCTGGAATGGAAATCCGCACTTGCGGCTGCCGGAGACACCACAAGGACCAGGTGGTCTTGCTGCAGGCGTGAACGCTGATGGAGGTAAACATTTCTTGAACATTTACGAGCTAACTATAACTCAACTTTCACAAGGGTTGTCTATCCTTTTCACGCCCAAATCTTCCCAAAAGCGTCACACATACCGTCTGATTGTTTTATTAAGGGTGCTTCTGCCAAGGCCCATCGCCTCTGATCAGTGCGGCCACACACGTGCAAGTAAGAAGCTGGTAATGGGGCGGCGTTGTTTCGTCGTTGTATAATTTGTTCGTGCTCTCTCACACTCTCGCACAAGCTCCGGACTTTTTTATATAATGTGTGAACGGTCGCCTAAACGTAAAAAGGATTTCAGAAAACGGCCTTCCCACATAATCGCGTATGCGTGAATGGGAGCAGATCAAAACACATGTGCTTCCTTAGCTCTCCTCCGAATTTTTTCCTCCCCCTACCCCTTCCCGCCGTGCAGGGTAGCCAACCGGACTCAGTCCTGGTTAACTTTCCCGCCTTCCAGGTATCCTTCTCTCTCTATCTACATCAAATAACATCTGTCATTCTGCCGCAGAAGCGGTTTATCTCGAGGTATGCCACAGACTTCCGAATGAAACTGGAATTACATCATCGCCTGACATGACGACGTTTGGCGCGCCTCAGGCCAAACAGGTAGTCATTTCTAACCCATTTGCCCCATTTGCTTCCAAGTCAACCGCGTTGTGAACTTTCGCTTTGTTTTATCACACCTTGAATGCAAAGTTCGGGCTTTATCTCTGTGGTGGTCTTTTCGAGGTTCGTTCTTGATATCGAGGGAAGAAAACCTAGCCTATGGGCACACATAGGCAGCCCGGGATGTCACTGCAATGTAATGGTGGCTCCATCTGTGACTGCTACAGCAAAAAACAAAAACAAAAACGTGGCGAAACACAAAGGATGGTGAAGATGGCGCCACCATTCTCTTGCAGAGAAATCGTTATCTTTTGAGCCGATACGCACTGGCAATTGCCTTGGATTGGCGTTGCTTCAGACAGCACATGCTGCAGCAGATATATTGCCCTCGCTCGTGCATCCAGGCTAGGACGCATCAAATAGATTTTAAAGTATATCACGAGTGTGAGCTTTTCGTGAGAGACTATCCTGTGTGCCTCCGCCAGGAGCGATGGCTGGATCGATGGCAAAACATTCAACGGAGTGCTTTATAGGTTTCACTGCCAGAGAAAACGTATGACTGATAACTCAATATGACCTTCCAAACGAGCAGGGAGCTCTGGAAGCAGGCTAGTGGCTTAAGCTATGGATATCGGCAACCGCACATTAATTCACATTTCAACTCCATATACTTACGAATCTATTTGTGACAACTTTCACTGTTCCTATGACAGTCAGCAGCCGCAGCTTCTGCGGTGACCTACTTTGGTTCAAAAATCAGTCCTAAAATTTTTATGAATATGTTTTTGTTTCCTTTACTTATTTAAACTTACGTGTAAATATAGTCATTGCTGACTATTTGGTGTAAGAAGTCAAAAGCTAGTAATGTGTGAAATTGTGTCCTTACAACTGCTGCTGCAAATACATGTTGTCTTTTGCATTCCTGTGACCAGCAATAAAGATTCTGCTAAATATCGTGCATTATCTTTGCAAGGTTGTCTCAATACACGCCTTCTTATTGCAACATGTGCTCCTTAATGCTGAACGTCTTGTCCAAGTCCTGATAGTCCTGATACATGCGCTATCTGTTTGAAACAATGAGCAGCCTTAAAACCAGCGCCATGTTGCCCAGATATCAGAGAGAGAGAGAGAGAGAGAGAGACGAGAAGGGAAAGGTAGGGAGGTTAACCAAGGACGTGCCCGGTTGGCTACCCTACGCTTGGGGAGAGGGAAAGGGGAAGAATAGATAAGGAGCGAGAATACGAAAAAAAAAAACACACACACATAAAGAGTCAGTTATTCACACAGCCAGTCGCAGAGGAAGGTCCACTGTCACAAGCGCTCATATAGTCCAGTCTCCTTCAAGAACTGAAGAAGAGCTTTTGTGGCCTTTCGCATGCAGGAATGCGTAGGCCATGGTCCCAGAATCTTTTCCTCTGACAGCACTCTGCTATCTAACATGCTGAGTTGAGTTTGAAGAATCCGTCGTTGAGCGTCAAAAGCTGGGCAATGACACAGAAGGTGCTCTAGCGTCTCATCGCAGCCGCACAAATTGCATGCCGCACTGTTAGCCATTCCTATTAGGAATGAATAGGAATCTGTAAATGCGACGCCCAACCACACGCGACACAGCAAAGTTGCTTCACCACGGGAGAGTCCAGGTGGCAGGCGAAGTCGCAATTTAGGGTCGAGAGAATGCAAGCGTGAGTTGCTGAAACCTGGTGAATTCCATCTTTGAAGTGTGATGTGGCGAGCAAGTGATTGAAGTTGCCGCGCAGCGTCCGTTCTTGAGAGTGGTATAGGCACTCGCTGATGTTTTTGATGAGCCGAGCGAGCAGCTTCATCGGCGCTGTCGTTGCCCCAGATATCAGGGGTGTGCGAACAGGGATATTCTAGAATCGATCGAGTACGAATACTAAAAAAAAAAGAACGGGCTTCGAATGTTGAATATCTGGAATTTCTAAACAAAGAGAAATATAAAAGTTGCGTGAACCCAGTTTGCAACAAAAAGGTTAATTTGCGTTATTTGATACCACTAATGCCGTCGACAATTGAAAATCATTTGAAATGAGAAGCTTGTCAATAAGAAATTAACGAAAAGTGATTCTATCTGGTGCATAATGACAATCGCAGTAAAAGAACACAGGAACAATCCGTCATCAGATGCACGTAGCAGAGTGTAGTGCTCGTTTAAAGATCTAGGCGCAATATTACCGCAACGCAGATTATTTGAAAGCAATGAAAATTCGGTGAGATTGGCGAAATAATTGCTTGGCCAAAATCAAGACAACAAATTCATAGGCAGGATTAGGCGAGACATGCTTATTTAATGGCTGACAACTAATGCGCAGAAATGATCTCCAGGCGTTCGCTGGATAATCGGTTTGTGTGCGCAATAACGGCAGTTGTCCTGGGGCAAAATCATATGGAATTGTCTCCACTTGCATTTATTTTTCTTCCGGTAGGTTGCAAAAACTGTTGTTGACCCTTATAGCATTCGAACTAAAAGAATACTCGACAACTTCGAATATAAAAATCTCGAATCGAATACTAACAGAATAGCAAAGACTATTTTATGCTCATTCAGAATTTCGAAAAATCGCACATCCCCACCAGATATACATCGAAAGCCTGGTTCACTTCTAGGACATTTCGGGCATATTAAAATCCCTTAGCACTCGCTGCCATTAGATACACTGTCACTTGGACGATATCAGTTTGAAGCCGCTGGAACATAACGCCGAAAGGCCGAACGAACCGTACGACACATATGTCATTTTGATATTAGTTTTTACATTAATCGCAATGCTATTCAAGCTGTAGCCGAGCACTCGACGAGGCAGACACTGAGCGACGCGCACTATACGGTTCGCACCTCGTGGTGGCTGGCCTTTCGTAAGCCGATAAACAAACGTCCCCGAATGCTAAGCTCGTGTAACGCGAGCAATGCAATTGTTAGGCTTTGAACAAAACGACATGTGGATACTTTAGCGCATTATGTACTGTAATTCTTGCTCTGTAATGCACATTTGGTGTAGAAATGCGCAGTGGTCAGTTAACGACTAAAAATTAAATTTAAAAATGTGTTATTAAGTTGCCCACACGAAGTCCGCAGGATCATTTCTACAAATGACATTAATCTTCAAAATCGCCAGTTACTCGCACCAAGTCCCCAAGCATAGATTTCGTGCAAGGGCGGGCGAGAACAATATTAGCATTGTAGTGAAGAAGAGGAAGAAGTGCCCTTGCGTCTGTCGCTGTGCGCACCATCAGCGTTCGTGGACTGCCTCGATTGCGTGAGACGTCTAATAAATCGTCATATCACATTTGGTGGAGGTGCCTGCAATCCCCGACTTGATGTCGTAGTGGTGATAATTGCGCTTGCATGCCAGGTTGGAGTGAATCGAAAAGAAACGTTCTGTCTGATCCTCAACTGTAGATATTCCGCACACCGTAGAAATTAAACATTTAAACATATAGTGTCTGCCGCAAAATACAATGCAAGTCAGAACGACGCGCAGATGGGGCTACAAAAATTATGTGTAAGTACTTAACGAAATTTTAAAAAGCCCTAGGTGAAGCAAGGACTTCCTTACAGTGTGGACTTGCGCGCTTACGCTGAACGTATTATACAGTAACGAGAGAGAGAGAACAAAACACGCTTTCATGCATTCGCAGACGCACTGTAAACCGATTAACACCCTTGGGGGTCATTAAGGGTGTAATTTGGTCTATAACTCATGCTCTTGCACACGTAAAAGTGTAATGGTGTGAATTATAGAAAAAGCACCCTTAATGGTGCAAAGCGGCTCGCGACAGCATAGCTACTGATGTGCGTTGTGTTAGCACGAGCGAAGAGTTCTGCGAGTGTCATTCTCCTCTGCGGAGAAATATACGCGTCGTCTGGAAAGCTTTCGTCACTCGATATTGTTACTAGCACTTTTCTGTCGCGCTCGATACGAGATACAAGGGTGCGAGGTCATGAGAACGTCTGCTTAACATTTTAGGACGCCGACTTAAAAAAAAAATGCTCGCCGAAGATCCCGAGTGAGTGCAATTGAAAACGACGAAATCGACCGTTCCTGGTTGGTAGCACTTGTCGTCGACTCCAGAAGCCGGATGGCATGTGCTGCCTATGATTAAAATACAGGAGGCTATTGATTGCCAATTCAGTCGCTTAAAACTTATTTTCGCTCACTGTTTCTATAGCTGAAAATATCATTTGAAAAATTTGAAGTATTGTCACCTAAAAGAATAAGTCGTCTCTCTCTCTCTCTCTCTCTCTCTCTGTCTTTCCTTTTACTTAATTTTCTCGTCATCGCTCAACGTTTCTCGCGAGGTCAAAAATAGTTCTGACTTTTCGTTTCCTTCTCTTTTTTTCTCCGGTATGTTGAATATTAATATTTCACTCTTGTAGACCGTCGATACTCACGATCATTGTAGCGTGCTCCCTTTCGGTGTCTTTCTTTAACCCGATGCTGATTTCTTAAAAAGGCCATTGTAGAACTCCTATTGTGTTTCTATTAAATTTCTGCTGCCTCAGATAACTTTATGGTAGATGCCGTTGAATATCATTCGTCAATTTTGCAATTGATGACGCTATCCAGTTTTGAAAAATCCAGTTTGTATACGTACAACTGCATCTAAAGCGTTCTAAAACGTTGACCAAGCTATATCATTCACGACGATAAAGAAGAGCGTATATATATATATATATATATATATATATATATATATATATATATATAAGCGTAGGGAGGTAAAGGCAGTTTGCTCATGTTTTGCTACCTTACAACGGGGAAGTGAAGACGGAGACATAAAGAAAAAAAAATTGCGTAGCTTGCACTTGCGGCGCAATGCTAAAAAGATAGCGGAGCTGATGGGCACCTAGCTAGTCCTGCAGCTATTGGGCTACAGGCTAAGCACTACTAAGTCATCCCCAGCATTTCCCGGAATGTATTGATTATTTGTCGAATATCGATTGGCTATTGATTGGCTATCAATTGACTATCGCATTTGGGCTAGGCTAAGCACTACCAAGTCATCCCCAGTATTTTCCGGAATTTTCCGGATTAGCTATTGATTGGCTATTGATTGGCTATCGATGACTGACTAAGCTTAAGTAGTCCCAACCATGCTTAGCTAGAATTAGCCAGGATCAGCTTCGCTAGTTCACAGGGGTATGTGCCATTGCGCTTGGACCCTTTCTGCACGACCGCGAGGAGCGGCCCACATTTTTGGATTCAGCAGACACATTACGTCCCGACTTAAACAGCTTTGAAAGGTAAATAAAGATGATAACGCTTTGAGCGCGCACATGTGACTGTAACGCACGCAAAACTAATAATTAATGGTGCAGTCCAGCTGCCGTTGGGAATCATGGCAAGGTCGTTCCAACTTTCGGTGATGATGACGTTTGAGACTGCAGGGTCCATATTCGCAAAGCCTTTTGTTCGTAAGGGCTCTTTACCATTGGCTAATCGCCTTCGCTTATGATAGGGTCGGCACCAGGCTTGGCAAAAATTTTCTGCTAAGAACAATTCTAGAGTAATATGTTTACGTGAATACAGGCCCAGGGTATATATGTCTATATTTTTTTTCTGCGAGGAGCACGATATCCAAATCACCATACGCGCCGAGAACTTCTGTCGTTGAACGATGGTATTGGCAGGTTTCGGTGGTTGCCACCACCTGTAGCTGATATTTTGTTGCAGGTGGTCCGGTTTACCTGCTGAGGCCTATAAAGGGCGCGAGTCTCACTGACTATCTGGCTGAATGCAGTAAGCCAGAAAAATGATATAATTATGCTCATCAGGTTTCGGAAAACTTATCTGGGTGGCCGCGTGAATACACAAGCAATTGACCTTTCTCATGGCTGCTGCAAGAAATGTGGACAAATCATAGATGATTTCATGGCAAGACTCGCGATCGCGAAACCAAGAAAGAAAGCGCTAATGTTCTTTTTTTTTCAAGACCACGATCGACACCAAAAGGTAGATTTTGAAAAAAAAATTGACAGTAACTTTAGCATACACTAAAGAGGGTGAAGACGAGAGCCTGCGCGCTCAAGAGACATTCATCAAATTGCTTGACATTCTCGTTTGAATGCATGGTTACTTCTTTTACTTGTTTTCTCCCACCAAAGGACGTGGGTTCGAGTGACTTAAGTGACGCTACCTCAATTAACTTTGCCTTAATTAACTTCGCCCTAATTAACACCAATGGTCGTGGGTTCGGCTCCCACCAACAGTCGAGGGTGCGACTCTCACCAAAGCACGTTGGTTCGAGTGCCTTAATGAACTCTATATTCATTAACAGTGCCTTAATTAACTTCGTCTTAACACCAAAGGTCGTGGGTTAAAGTGCCTGAATTAGCTCTATCTTAATTAACTTTGCCTTTTGTTGGCATGATGAGTGGCATCGGAGCCGGCTATGGAAGAAGACGACGATGAACGCGCGAGCAGTGGCACGAGCGTGTCTTTGCGCGAGGCGAGCTCAGACGACTTACTGTACCACACGCCGCGTTTTCAAGACCACTGTCTGATGAGGCATTTAATTAAGGATTTCGCCGTAAAAAAAGGACGTGATGGCTGGTTATCTCTGCATTGTAGCACGTGTGGTTGTGAGCCATTGTTTCAAAAATGCTTTGTCGTGTCGAGACAGAGCTGAAATAACAAGGCTGATTATTGAAGCCGCAATAACGGCAAGCCTAACAACAAGTTAAAAAAACACATTCTCGGGTTACACATGCCTAAACCATGATCTGATTACGAGGCACGCTGTATTGGGGGACTCCGGAATAATTTTGACCACCTGGGGTTTTTTAACACGCACCCAGTCCACATCACCTAAATATCACAAGGCCTGTTCACTCTGATCCCTGACGTGATGCTACCTGGCCAGGTTGCCCTAGAATCTAATAGGGATGCTCCCGAGTAAGCAACAATGATTTTGACGTCACCGCTTTCATCACGCCCGCCTTGGCAATGGAAATTTCGGGCCAGGTAGCTTGACGTCATGGATCTCAGTGAACAGGCATTCTTGTATCTATACGTGGTGTTGACCCAGTGCAGGGTACATAGGAGCTTTAGGTGCGAAGCACCTTATGCGCCCGGGCTGTCGGCGTCTCCTGTCGTAGTCATGGTAAGCAAGCGGCTCATGCTCGCGCTCGGCACGCGCTCGTGCCACATGCTCCCGCGTTCGTCGTCGTCGTCGTCTTTCACAGCTGGCTGCGTTGCCGCTCATCATTCCTGCGTAGAATTTCACTTCTTTCCTGTCATCGTAATGGGGAGGCGCCGTTTACGGGGTTATGAGCCATTGCTTAAGTCAGCAAGTATGAGCCCATTAGCGGTGAATCACTGCATGCTTCGCACCTCCCCAGGTTTCACGTTAGTGGAGCTGCATTTCGCTCAATGGGTCATTTGACACTTACGCATAGAATGTAATCCACCGCTAAAACCAAGCCTACGACTTAACTCGTGCTAACTGTAATAACTAATAAAAACTAAAAATGTAAGAAAGGCGTTCATAATGGCCAAATTGCCGAGGGAGTTAAAGAAAACAATGATGGTTTTGCTAATACTTCACGGTAAAAGACATCATCAAGATTGTCCTAAAATAATAGTAGTGACGGCTTGGCCGCATCCACGGTGAGTTTTTGCCTTTCGCCAGCATCAAAATACGGCCGCCGCGACTTCGCGCAACTGACAGGTGTGGGAATCATCATCATCCTCATCAGCCTATATTTATGTCCACTACAGGACGAAGACCTCTCGCTGCGATCTCCTATTACCCCTGTCTTGCGCTAGCTGATTCCAACTTGCGCCTGCAAATTTCCTAACTTCATCACCCCACCAAGCTTTCTGCCGTCCTCGACTGCACTTCCCTTCTCTTGGTATCCATTCTGTTACTCTAATGGTCCACCGTTCCATTTATTTCTCTTAATGTCAACAAGAATATCGGCTATCTTATCCCCGTTTGCTCTCTGATCCACACCGCTCTCTTCCTGTCTTTTAACGTTAGGCCTAAAATTTTGTGTTTTATAGCTCTTTGTGCGGTCCTTAACGTGTTCTCGAGATTCACTGTTAACCTCCAAACTTCTGCCCCATATGTTAGCACCGGTAGAATGTAATGATTGTACACTTTTCTTTTCAACGACAGTGGTAAGCTCCCAGTCAGGATTTGGCAATGCCTGCCGTATGCACTCCAACCCAATTTTATTCTTCTGTAACTTTCCTTCTCATGATCAAGGTCCCCTGTCAGTAATTGACCTAAATAAACGTAGTCCTTTACAGACTCTAAAGGCTGACTGGCGATCCTGAATTCTTGTTCCCTTGCCAGGCTATTGAACATTGTCTTTGTCTTCTGCATATTAATCATCAACCCGACTCTTACACTTTCTCGATTAAGGTCCTCAATCATTTATTGTAATTCGTCTCCATTGTTGTTGAATAGGACAATGTCATCTGCAAATCGAAGGTTGCTGAGATATTCGCCGTTGATCCTCACTCAGAAAGCCTTCACATTTGGGAGTGTGCCCAATTGCTTTGTCAAGAAAAAAAACTGTTCTTTCTGAACGTGATCCTAGTGTGCGCAAGGCAGGTTTGCCTGCTCATGAGCATGATTTACATGCCTGTAAATATGTGCACCATTTTCTAATAAAGCATTTGTTGAAGTTGGCGCTTGTGAAGGTCCACTCACCTGTTCTCGTCGTCAATACGCTTAAACCAATTTTATATACTTCATTTGCGAGTGTGTTCACGGATTGTGTACCACATCACATGTCATTCCTGTTTGACCTGGAAATCCAAAATCAGGCATGGGGCCAACAAATCGAGTAGCACATTGTGATATAAACGTTACAAACACAGATAAGGTGCCTCAGAAAGGCTGGCCTACTTTTCGATAGGTGGGCTTATCTTTGCGTTCGTAACTTTTATACCACTTTTCGACCTGGAGTACCACGTCAAGCTTGCCACCAGGCTAACCTGTACTGTTTCCATCAAAACTAAATCTTCCCATTATCTACCCGGAAATGATTAACTCTGACTGTTGCAATATTTTCTTCATGCTGCGTTGAACTTAATTTCAAGTACACTTGCTGTTCTGTGCTGGTAATATATATATATATATATTGCGAGACAGCTGTTCAACCTCGACGGTTTTTTAAGCAGGCCGCGCGCTGAAGCGAATGGCGCTGGCCATGATGATGAGTATATACAGATGAAGAAGATGAAGGGGTAATATAATGCTCACACAATTACCCCCGCGCATGGAAGCGGCCAACCTGGCCGCTGGCTATGGCGGCGAACGCCGCATGAAAGGCTTTAAACGTGAAACATGCACAATCTCTGTGGTACGGCAGCGGCCGTCCGAAGGCGTAACAACGGGCGCGACACGATAGTTAACTGGCGAAGTCTGTTCCTGAACTCTGTAAGGCCCGACAAAACGGGACTGAAATTTCTCGCATAAACCAGGAACGCGAACTGGAGTCCACAGCAACACTTCGTCTCCAGGCTGGAAGGAAACGACACGGTGGGATGCATCATAGCGAGTTTTGCGGTCTTGTTGACTGGCGTCGGTGTTGAGGCGGGCGTGTTGGCGACACTGGGTAATTCGCGAAACAAATTGCTCACACGTTGAATTGTACGATGGCACGGGGACGTCAAAGAAAGAGACGTCGAGGACAGTGATTGGTTGACGACCATACACAAGGAAAAAGGGCGAGTACCCCGTTGTGCGTTGGACGGCCGTGTTGTAAGCGAAGGTGACGAATGGGAGAATAACATCCCAATTGGTGTGATCAGGGTTGATGTACATTGAAATCATGTCGGACAGCGTACGATGAAAGCGCTCTGTGAGGCCATTAGTTTGAGGGTGGTAGCTGGAAGTCGTTTTATGGATGGTATTGGACGCACGGAGAACATCGTCGAGAAGTTTAGACAGAAAGGTCCTGCCGCGGTCACTCAAAAGAATACGTGGGGCTCCGTGTCGTAAAAAGATGGTTTCCAAGAAAAAAGATGCAACCTCCGCTGCGGAACCGGAAGGTAGTGCGGCTGTTTCAGCGTACCGTGTCAAGTGGTCTACAGCTGTGACAATCCATCGTTTACCGCCAGCCGATAAGGGTAGTGGGCCATACAAGTCGATACCAACTACTGCGAAAGGAGCTTCAGGACACGGGACAGGTTGTAGCAGTCCAGCCGGAGGTGAGGTCAGTCGTTTGCGGTGTTGGCAGATCGAACAGGAAGCCACGTATTTTGCTACGCTTGTTGCAAGTCCAGGCCAAGAGAAGCGGCTGCGAATTCGCTCATAGGTTTTATGAAAACCAAAGTGACCGGCAGTGGGATCGTCATGAAAGGTCTCCAGTATCTGGGTCCGAAGTGATCGGGGAACTACAGGGACCCAACGGTGTCCTTCGGGATGAAACACGTACCGGTATAGCACCGAATTTTGAATCTTGTGGTTCTTCAACTGCCGACGGAGTCGAGCGTTAGATGTGCGAGAGGATCCCCGAATACGTTTCATAACGGAGTGGCAGTAGGGGTCACTACGTTGGCAAGTTGCAAACGTATGAGAATGGCTAGGTGGGAGCCGGTCGAGAGCTGCGAGTGAAGGAAATGCAGGAGAGACGTCCGGCGGGTTGCTCACAGAAGGTGGTAAGCAGGCAGTGTTCGAAGACGGTGGTAGGGGACAACGAGAGAGAGCATCGGCATCCTGGTGTTTCTTTCCAGACTTGTAGGTGACGTCGAAGTCGTATTCTTGTAAACGAAGTATCCAACGGCCGAGACGGCCCGTTAAATTTTTTACCGTCGCCAACCAGCACAAGGCGTGGTGATCAGTAACGACCGTAAAGTGGCGGCCGTGCAGATAAGGCCGGAATTTTTGGACGGACCAAACAACGGCAAGACACTCTTGCTCGGTAATCGTATAATTTTTCTCTGCAGGTGTTAGCGTGCGACTTGCGTATGCGACCACACGTTCTTCGGAAGTTTGCTGACGTTGCAGAAGAACAGCGCCGATACCATGGCCGCTGGCGTCAGTATGTAGAAGAGTGGGTGCGGTGTTGTCAAAATGACAAAGCACAGGTTCGGACGTGAGGGCACGCTTGAGGGCGTCAAAAGCAGTTTGGCACTCGTCCGACCATACATAGGGAGCTCCAGAAGGAAGTAGTTGATGGAGCGGCGCCGCAATGGTGGCAAAGTTACGTATGAAGCGCCGGAAATACGAGGCTAGGCCAAGGAAGCTACGCAAGTCTTTGGCGCGTTGAGGCCTGGGGAAGCGCAGGACAGCGGTAATCTTATCGGGGTCAGGTCGAATGCCCTCTTTGCTGACAAGGTGTCCGAGTACTTTAATGGTTTTGCTGGCGAAGTGACACTTTTTTGTATTCAGCTGAAGGCCAGCAGCAGAGAGGCATGTCAAGACTTCGTCGAGGCGCTGCAAGTGCTGATGGAAGGTCGACGAAAATATGACGATGTCGTCAAGGTAGCATAAGCAAGTCTTCCACTTTAGGCCCCGTAGTACGGTGTCAATCAGCCGCTCAAATGTGGCGGGAGCATTACACAGGCCGAAAGGCATTACGTTAAATTCGTAAAGTCCATCGGGAGTGGCAAAGGCAGTTTTTTCCTTGTCTTCTTCGTGCATGGGGATCTGCCAGTATCCGGAGCGTAGATCAAGGCTGGTGAAATACTCCGCGCCTTGTAATGAATCTAACGCATCATCGATTCGGGGAAGTGGATATACATCTTTGCGGGTGATTTTGTTCAAGGCACGGTAGTCTACGCAAAATCGCACTGAGCCGTCTTTCTTACGCACCAAAACGACAGGTGACGACCAAGGGCTTGAGGAAGGGCGGATGATGCTTCGTTTCAGCATGTCGGCAACCTGGGTATCGATGATCTGGCGTTCGGCGGAAGAAACACGATATGGCCGCCGGCGCACGATGGAAGTTCCATCCGTGTGTATGCGATGAGCCGTTGCAGAAGTCTGTCCCAGAAGAGGAGAGTGCACGTCGAAGGAGTCTTTATGCTTGAATAACAACGCCAGTAACTCTTCCGTCTGCTGTGGCGTTAGATCAGTGCTGATTGCACTAGCGAGAACAGAAGCAGGGGCTGGCTCTATAGCGGTAGGTGCCCGTGAAACAGCAGTAGTCGAGGTAAGTACACAGACAGGCTGAGTGTCCAAGACGCAAATGACAACAGCGCCTTTAGGAAGAAGTACTGGCTCAGGGGTTGTGTTGAGTACAGCCAAAGTGGCCGTACCGTTGGTGAAGCGAACAAGGCTAGGTGCCAGAGCAATCCCTTTGGATAGGCAACGAGCTGATGGTACAACTAAAACGTCACCATCGGCGATGTCAGAGTTAACTACAAGAAGTTGTTCGCGGCCAGGAGGCACCATACAATCGTCAGCAGTTCGTAAGCGAAGGCGCGGGTCGGGCACGTCGTCGGAATTGTCGGTCTCGGTCAAGTTAACGAGGCGTTGACGGCACGAAATAAAAGCGGACGCGGAAGAGAGAAAGTCCCACCCTAGTATAAGCATGTGAGCACAGGAAGTCAACACTGCGAACTGAATATGGTGGCGAATCCCGTCAATCGAAACTCGAACTGTGCATTGCGCCGATGGCCGAATCACAACATTATTTGCGCCATGTAGAATAGCTCCATTGTAAGGTGTAGTAACCTTGCGTAGACGAGAGCACAAGTCAGCGTGAATAACAGAAATAGCTGCGCCCGTATCAATCAATGCAGGAACGGGTACACCTTCTACACACACTAATAAAGTATTGGCCGGGCACACTGGAGGAATTGTAGTCTGTGCGGGCCATGCAGCTTTCCCTCCAAAAACTGCACCATCTAGTTTTCCGATCGGTAGTCAGGAGTGCGGGAGGCCGGTAGCAGAGGTGATGTCGAGCGTCGGAGAGGGGAAGGCGAGCGGCGGCGCCCTTGACGGTAGTTGCGAGGCTCTTCGGGATTTGGAGGCGGAGTAAGTGAGCGTTGGGAAAGCCGGCGCTGGTAGGCACTTGGGAGAGGCAATGGGTCTCGCTCGTAAACATCGTAACCACGGCGTTCGTCCTGTTGTCGTCTGCGACAAAAGCGCGATATGTGCCCGCGAATACCGCAGTAATAACAAATGGGGCGGGGCGAAGGGCGGGTAGGGTAATATGCTGTGGCAGGTGCACGAGGTGCCAGAGTCGCCAGATGGTTGGGAGTAGCAGGAGCAGGAGGCGTTGTCTGAACGAACGCTGGTGGCATAGCCGCAACCTGAGCATACGAGGGCGCCGGCGAAGGAGGGACACAGCCCACAGTGCAGGTCATGGAGGACAGCTCCTCTTTGATGATGTCGCGCAGGCCAGGAACCGAAGGTTGCGGCTGAAGAGCGGGAGGACTGCGCAGGCCGTACACTTGGAGCTCCTCGCGTATGAGAGTCCGAATCAGGACACGCAGGTCCGTATCGGAGGAAGGAGGCGTGTCACAGGCGACAGGTTGTAAACGGATGGCCTGCAGGGCGTCCAGATGCTGGCAAGTGGCGATAACATCGTTAACGGTATTTGGATTTTGATGGCCAGTGCGTTGAACGCGACGTGGGCAATGCCCTTGAGGATATGACGAACACGATCTGATTCAGTCATGGCTGCGTCAACCCGGCGACAAAGGGCGAGGACGTCCTCGATATAAGAGGTGTATGTTTCCCCGGGAAGTTGCATGCGTGCATCAAGCTTTTTCTTGGCTACCTCAGAGCGGACGTTGGGGGCGCCGAAAATTTGCCGAAGCTGGTGTCTGAAAGCCGCCCAGTCAGGGAAGGAGCGCTCATGGTTAAGAAACCAAGTCCTGGCAACGTCAGTGAGGTAGAATGCGACGCTCCGAAGCTTGTGAGAATCATCCCACCGGTTAGACTCACTCACTCGGTCATAATTGTCCAGCCAGTCGTCAACGTCCTCACTAGGAAGGCCAGCGAACATGGTGGGATCGCGCTGCCGCGCGCTGACGGTCCATGAAGGAACGGCTGGTGGGGCAGAGACGGTGACGCTGGGGGCTCCTGGTGGATCTTCTTGGGGCATGGTGGCGGAAAGGCGGGGCAAGCGGCGACCGGAACGAAGCTCCAGGGAAACTCGAAGTCGGAGAGGACCAAGGGATCGAGAGCACTCTCCACCACTTGCGAGACAGCTGTTCAACCTCGACGGTTTTTTTAAGCAGGCCGCGCGCTGAAGCGAATGGCGCTGGCCATGATGATGAGTATATACAGATGAAGAAGATGAAGGGGTAATATAATGCTCACAATATATATATATATCAGCAACCCCTCCCTTGTCGAGGAAATGGGGGTAAGCGAAGCTTGTCGTGTGTTTCTTCGATGTTCCTCGGAACGAATTACACTGACGAGTGGCACGTTGTGCTCGAACCCCAACCGGTCACAAACAGTGCAGCTTGCTCCGAAGTTCCGGTTGAGAAACTCGCGTTGAAACCTGGTTGTCGCACCGGGGAAGTTGGCGCTAGCGTTGGTGAGGCGTGCACCACCGTTGTCGGGTTCCTTGATGGCTATATGACGCTGATGTTTGGCCTCAACATCGCGCTCCCGCAACTCGGGGTCGGCGGCTCTTCGCTGACTTTTGGCCTCAACATCGCGCTCCCACAACTCGGGATCCGCGGCTCTTCGCTGACGTTTCGCCTGGGCATCGGAAGCCTTCACACTAGAATCGGCACGTCGACGACGAGCCTTTTCCCGAGCGAGTTCGCAGCGCCGTTGCTCAAACGCAGCCTGTTCCTCGGCGGAACGCACCACGCCCGGCCTTCCAACCCGGGCGCTTAAACTGATCTGAGGCGAGGCAATCCCGGCCGAGCGCGCTCCAACTCCCTTTCCTTCCCTTTCCCTCCCCGCGACACACCAAACAACCCTAATTGGTCGCACGCGTCACTTTCCCCGCACCTACTCTTCCTTCTTTCCTTCCTTCCTTCCTTTCTTCATTTCTTTCTTTCTTTCTTTCTTTCTTTCTTTCTTGTCCCTGGCTCATACACGCATATGCTATGCGGGTATGCGCCACACGTGCGTTTTTGCGTGACTACAACGCCACCAAAACATGTGAGCCAATAGAAGCTCCGCTTGATAAGGTTGCTGCGGAAACAAGGATGATAATACTTGGGCTACCTCATTCCTCTATTGTTTCACGACATTCGTACTGTCGCGATCTCTCCGGTGTGCTCAATTAAAAATTAGAACTCCATTCATTATCAGCATCATAGCTACCGAAGCTTTATTGCAAAGCCATGTACCACAATTCAGGAACGAAGTAGCCTGCTGACTTCTACGTATTGAGTTATTTTCAACGTATATTCGGCAGAACGTCTAGCTTGTTTGAGAGCCTTTGACTCTGTAGTGCTGTCCATGCACGTCTCTCTACACCCTCTCTCCCTTCTTTCTATTCCCCTTCTCATTTTCCCTAGCACAGGGGAGCCTACCGGACTCTTTACTGGTTAACATCCCTGCCTTCCTTTTATCTCTCTCTTTTTATGTTCGGGAATTCAGGGGCTGTGTTCATGAATCTTCTCTTATGTAAAACCGTTTTCTCCCTGGCCAGCGATTCAGCCACTTTTGGTAACTTTGAGCCACTTTTGAGCCACAGCTTGGTAAAGATCGTCGTAGCAGTAGCCATTAGCGGAAATCCCTTACGTAGAAGTTCTGTGCATTGTATACTGGACATGGGGTACACAGAGGTGATCTTGCATCAATGCTATACTCGTACACTGACAGCATGACCGCTCCATAGGCTTACCATTTTGGAGGCGAGACAGTGCTACATGCTTCTGGCACAACAGCTTTATTGGCGTTCATTTGCAGCCTTCGGAAGTTTCACTGTCACGACAAACATTTGGTAATAAATATGTACAAGGGCGCTTATCTTCACACGCAATAATATATATATATATAAGTGTATGTATAAGGGTTCACTGAAATGTTCTCGTGGACACTGAAACCAAGTTCACCACGCGACTCTCTTCAGGGCGTCACAATGTTGTTCAGCTTGTCACCACTTTGTTCTGGTTTGTGTCAGCTCTGTGCGTGTGTTAGTGGCGTTTTGTGGACGGGCAAGCGCTGTGTACGCGTTAGTCCAAAATGCCTCGCTTTTCGTATTTCAGTTACAGCACGCCACATGTGGAGGGCATCTTAGGAACCAGTTCAGTAAACCCCAAGTCACTGGGATTCTCGCTCGCTCGCGACCGAGCCAGTGTAGACCAATGCGTCTGTAAAACACACAGTGTTTCACGAATGTGCCGCACACGCAGTCAGTTTCTGTTCTCACTTTTGAAGATCAGTCATTCATAAATTAGAATTCGTTGCAAAGTTCACAAAACAACTTTTTTTTCTTCAAAAGTTGACAAAAACCACTCGCGAATGCACGGACACGTCGGGTATATTCCACTACTCACTGACTTGCCGTTGCACATGAAACGGAAGGAACGGAGGATACGGAAACAAACACGGGGTATCGTGGGTTCCACTAGACTGAAAACTCTGTACATACAACGCGAGAGCAGTTCTTTTGAGTAAGCCTACACGTTTTCCAAGCACGCTGGAGATTAGTCCCATGGTTCGCCATACTTTTGCGAGGTGTCGTTTTCCGACCACGGATACGGCCTGTCACTTCTCGCGTAGTGAAAAATAGACTTTTACACCATTTGGCCGCCCAGTTCGTTGTTACAAACGTTCCACTCTCCTGCATCACGCTGAGTGTTGGCTTCCGGCCTTATACGAGTGACGATGCCGGCCCGTTCCAAGCAAGAAGCTCGGTGTTATTCGTCAGGCCCTGTTTGGTTCTTGCGTTGTTTCTTTCCCGCTTCTGCAATCTTCCACGATAGTACCGCGGGACTAGACCGGGGTGTCCTTGCCGTTCAAACAACCTTCCGCCTTGAGAATAACTTTTTTTGTCTGCGTCCGGCCTTCTGCGCGTTGTGGTCGATCAGCGGCTGCCAAGTTGATCCTACAGCACTATCACCATGCTTCGCTCACACCTCGGTACCTTCGTAGTTGCCCTCGCCGTACCCTTCGTCCGGAGAGTAACGGGTATCTACGCCGACTGCCACGCACGCCGCTACTGGAGGTGCGGCTACCGGGTTCCGCTTCCAAGACGAGGCTGCCGGTTCGACTACCCTCCACTGCGCAGCCGCCGCTGCTGCTGACGGTTCGGCCGGCGAGTAGAGGCCGTGTCTCTGTGGTGGTTCGGGTGGCTCTTCGAGGTACCGGTCGTGGAGCGCGTATTGGCCGTAGCAGGGGTCGGCTGGGTTAACGTAGCCGTTGCCCACGGGTCCGTACCCGTTCGGCTGCCTGGAATAGTCCAGTCCCGCGCCACTCTTGCCATGAACCAGGTCGGGCGTCGTCCGGTCGCCGGGGTCCGTGGGCGACTGCGCCGAGCCATCGTGGGGCGATCGCTGCTGCATGGCGGCCAGCTGTGCCGCCTTGGTGTCGCTTGGAGTTGCCACTTCGACCAGGTCTGCCTTGCGCGCCAGCTGCTTGAGCATGCCCGGAAACTTGGCCCTAGAGGCAGCCAGAGCCCGTTGCCGTGCCACGACGAAGCACAGTAGCAGGGCCAGTATGACCAGCGCCAGGAAGCTGGCCAGCACGATGACCACCTTGTGGGTCCTCGAGAGGCCGCTGGCAACCGGCGGCGCCTGCACCACGGCCAGCGTCGTATTGGCGGCCCGCAGGCCGGCGCGGTTCTCGGCCACGCAGATGTAGACGCCCGCGTCGTAGGGACCCGCGTGAGCCACGGACAGCCAGCTCAACTGGAACGGCCCGCTCTGCTCACGCTGCACTTGGAAGCGGGCCGAGTCCAAGTCTGGGCCCGCTTCGCCGTTCGTTGAGTTCCAGGCGCCGGCACCCCAGTCGGCCGCCTCCCATCCTGCACAAGGCAAGAAACGCAGATGATGATCAGGCACGACAAAAAGCAGTTCAGAATGTCCGATTTTCTTAAAGATAAGAAAAGCAGAAGAAAAAAAACGATAAGTTTCATCTATATAACGTATTTTCCGGTACAGCACAATAGCGTTCGTGCAGATAAAACACAACGTGACACAAGGACAAAATGCTAAGGAAGAAGAAAGGCAACAAGTGTGACCGAGACAAATTGTTCTTTAAAAAAACGCGCAGATCCTGCGCGCTGTGGAAATCGATGTTACGCGAAGCATTTTGCAGATGTACACTGACCATATCTAACTTCGCTTGGTGAACTGCAAGATATTACCAGATGGACCAACATATCCGTGTAAGGCGAGGAATTCTCTTTGTCACGCAAGGGTTTGTTTGCTGACAGTAGCAAGGCGACCTTCAACGACGATGGCGTGCCGGTGACGGCATGGCGAGTAATTTAATGTGCTCCGCCAAGGAAACATCACAACCGGTCTAGTTACGCTCTGGGCCGATCCGGAAGGCGGTACAATGTGACGTAGCGACTCAGAGCTCTATATTTGAGTCACTAGCGAAGGATGGAGGATACTGGCGCACTGTCACTTTTACAAGTAACTCGTTGGTAAGCGACGTGACTCCTGTGAAGGGCAGTGGGAACGTCGACAATGGGTTCCATTCCGGCGTCAGTTGCGTAATGGAAGCTGCCGTGCGCGCAAGTGCCGTCACTTCTTCAAGCCAGTTGTTGCTACGCGACGTGACGGGTGCGCCAATAATATCAAAGTTGGGATTGTCACCATAAACGTACGCCATCGTCTGTCCCCTAATGGGCCTGGAGCGTCGGGCTATCGCACGGAGGGACACTGGTTTGAAGTCTTAGACAGCTATTCTATAATTATCCATCATATTAGAGAGAAGCTTTTTTTTAAATATGGCATAAACGACTAAAAATTGGGAGCCACTTAACTTACGGCTGCTTCACTCGCTGCTCGACTCACATAACGGCGATCGGTGCACCACTGCATTACTCGATTAGAAACACTCCGTTCCCCGCGCTACCATTAAAACCATTAAAAAACTGAAGTTAAATCTAATTCTTAGTTTCGCCGCACAAGTTCATTTATTCCGGCTAAAGTGATTATCCAGTGCGCACAACTTAAAGTCTCCTCTTTGAGCGTGGGCGACGGGCGTGCGTTAAACGTTTTATCGTTCCCATGTTTAATATCTTAAGGACTATATATACATACACTGAGGGGGACAAAAGAACCTCTGAAAAGTAAAAGCATGCTCCACTAATATGAAAAAAAGGGAGAGGCAGAGAGATTTTTGTTTGCCTAGAGTGCGCGCACTTATAACTTCCTTCGATTGTCAGCATTTTACTTTTACTTCGTGTCGACTTGATTTTTTTAAAATGGCAATTGTGAATACGCGAATCTCACAACTGGCAGTTTAGAACGGAGCATAGCTTGCGCAAAAGAAAAGCGCCTAACGCGCTTTCTCTCATAGTAAAATACTTTTTGAAGGAGCAAGAAAAACGACAGCGCTGTGCTACCGGACTTTTATCTTCCGGTGAGCAAAAAGAAAGGTGGATGTAACCAGCACGTGAGGAGACTAAACGACAAGAGGGACTCGCTTCCATTGCGTAGACTTCTTCGGGCAGCAGGATATGGCTGTCGCGAAAAAAAATAATAAACAAATTATGCAGAAACTCAACTAGAATTGTCTAAGTATGTGTAAGCATTCTGCCACTTGCTCATCCTCAATCTTCTCCTACTTGATCCGACCAGTATAAACCCTTATCAACCCTTGCCGGTCGTTATCAACCTTATTAGACTCGATCCGACCATTATCAACCCTTATCTGTTGTTATGAACCTTATCAGACTCGACCCGACCCTTATCAATCTTTATCGGTCGTTATTAACTTTTACCGCAACCGATCCGATCTTTATCAACTCTTTTATGTCCTTATCAACCTTACCGGACATAATCCGACCCTTATCAACCCTTAACGGTCGTTATCAACCCTAGCGGACTTGATCCGACTCTTACCAACCCTTATCGGTCCTTATCAACCTTATCAAACTTGCTCCGACCATTATAAGCCCATATCACTCTTTAGCACCTTTAACCATTATCAAGCCTGATGAGACCCATATAACCGCTCATCACTAATTATCCTTATCGCTCATTGACTATTTATCTGTCTGAGTTGCGCGACGCGAAGTGCATGAGCCCCCAGAGATCAGTGCCATTTCGGTCGGTGAAGGAATGACCCAACGGAAGTCGCATCCCGCGACCATCGAAACGCACCAGGGATGCGTTGACATTACCTTTTGGCAAAACCAAATTTTTCTGATGTCCACAAGGCTCTAAGTCGGCTCTACATGTGGTCCTAGAGATGGCTTTTATTCCACCGTCAGCAAATCTTTCAAGAAATCGTTCATAGATACTGTTCTCCTTTGACATTTGTTTTGTACCGCCGGTACAACACATTCGTGTGTTTCAGATATTTTCATCTTTTGCAAGCGTGGGTATTTAGCTGATGTTGGATGTCACTTATGCATAATTACTCCCATGTAATAAAGAAAAAAAGTGCGTGTTTATCTTAGTGGGTAAGACACTCAGCTTTTGAGTGTGGAGGCGCAGCTTCGAAAGTCACCGCCAGCGTGCACTCGTGTTTCGACCTTATACACTCACACAAAGCTTCGCTGTAAATAGTTCCAACTCGTTGAACCTGCTGCATTTCTTTTTCGTTGAACAGCTTGGCTAAAGTTAGCTGGTGCACTCTATATTTCTACGCTATCTGAAACTTTGATTTTTGAGCGTTCCAAAAAAAAATCGTTACATTTAGCCTTTAAAGTCGACCGTACTGTACAGCTGTCGCTGTGAATGAAGCATGAAGGGAGGAAATAAACTGGGAGGAGACATTATGTCAACGCAGCCAGCGTGCGAACTCTCTGTGAAGTCATTGCCTTCAGTTTTTCTCTCGCAGTATCGGCCCAACACTTGACCCCTGAGACTCAACGTATTGGCCGAGAACGCTTGATTCGCGTTAGTTCTTAATTGAGGCACCCCAGTTCGGCTGCACTGCCGTAACTCTGCCTGCATAGCGGGAGCACTAAAACCTACCGCACGTTCTGACGTGACGATCACGTGTTGGGCAGATTCGTTTGGCTTCAATCGTGTTGAGCAATGCTCCATCCTATAGCTCGAATTCATTCCTCCATGGGACGAAGCACGTACCTGAGCACGGCGGGTGGGTCGGCGCGCACGCGGCACACGAGCGTGGCGTTGCGCCCTTCCTGGACGCTGACCAGAGAGTCGGCGTGCACCTGCGGCGGGCAGGCGAACTGCTCGAGCGAGAGCTCGTCCCACGAGGCGGACTCGAGCCGCGGAGGCCCCGCGCAGCGAGGCGGCTCTCCCAGCGGGATGTTGCGGGTGCGCATCCATCGGCGCAGGCTGCTCAGCCGGCAGTCGCATTGCCACGGGTTGCCCTGCGGGACACAGGTCGCTGATGTTAAAAAGATGCATCAAAGGCGGACTGACCAGGTCAAGACATAAATCCCCCACTTGTGCAGGACATATAGAGTGGTGTAGACACAACTTGCCGTGCGGTGCACTGGCGTTCCACGTATCATTTTGACGCAGTCTTCCATCTTGGCACTACGGGACAACGCTCCAAACTGTTTCGTCAATGAATTAATCGGTGGATATTCCAAAAACTTGCTACTAGCCTCATAATTTCTACTATTGAGGGTACATGCCTTGAGCACTAACCAGCTACAATTCCGTAATTGCAACATGTGTGCAGAATGCGTTAATTATGAAGTTAATTAGTGAAACTAAGGTGTGGTGGTGGTGTGTTGCAGCTACAGGCGGGTTTAGCCTGGCGATGGAGGTTGGCGATTGCTCCGTCTGAACGTCTCTTTCATTGTGACTGGGATATTCACCATC
This sequence comes from Dermacentor silvarum, assembly GCF_013339745.2. NCBI lineage: Eukaryota > Metazoa > Arthropoda > Arachnida > Ixodida > Ixodidae > Dermacentor > Dermacentor silvarum. The sequence continues at coordinate 35,625,960 of NC_051157.2, forward strand.
TGTCGAACAGTTCAGTGTCTCTTAGAAATGTGAGAAGACGTGAAGCTTCCTTGCGGGCTATAGCAGCTCCTTCCAGAAACACATGGTATTGAAGACACGGATGTGGGAGCTAGGCCTTTCTTTTCAAAGTTCTCAAATAGAGCGGCCCTTTCACCTCGATAGCTTGGGCACTACCACAGAAAGTGTTCGATGTAACTAAGGTGATCAAATAGCTTATCGGTGATTATCACACAATAATGTCCACTGTGTTCTCTGCATCTGGGGCAGCAAAAACTTATGATTTAGCCTCAAACCTTCTATTTTAATAGTTGGTGACAATTCGCTGAAACACCGTATTTGTATATAGTAATTATTTACGGGGTTAAAGCCGCGGCTCGGCTAGGAGGAGTCGGTGGCAACCTAATAAAGCAGTAGCAAGTACACCACTGCCCAACTCAAACATAATTTGTATAAGCGCTCCAGCCAACTACATCCGCTCATTTCTGTGACGTCACGGTAGAGACGAACTACTTAGGATGTCGGCGTCCCTCGAGAGCTATGTGCTTTGGGGCACGGAGGCACAGATTGCAGATAGTAGAGCGGTTCTGTGGGTGTAGCTTGTACTGTATTTTTAGGTTCTTAGCTTGACAGCATCATCATCTGGCGCGGTTGCTTAGTAGCTTTGGCGTTATGCTGTGCTATGTCTACCAGACTGCTACGTCTACGACACCCCCTTCGTTCCGCTCGCGCCAGCCGCCAACGACGAACCCTTCCAACGCCCCCTCACTCTCTCCCCGTAGGCGGCTCCCGACAGACAGAGAGAGCAGGCGGCTCACAAACCGCAGCAGACGACTTCGGACCACGCTGCGCACAGGTCCCTCTCTCGATGATGAAATAAATTCCGTTCCTTGTTCCGAACGCCTTTTATTACGGCTACCGTGGACCTAACAGTGGCGACGAGGCAGTAGATTTAAAGCTCACGTTGACCTGTACCTGTGCTACGCAATGACAACGCACGCACGGGCCGACTACTGGAGTGTAATGGCGCACCGTGGTCATCGTAGTTTGGACGCCTCCAGGTTTACTTCGAGGCTAACATCATCGCAGACCCCAACAAGAAGAGGGCACACCTGCTGACACTGTGCGGTGAGCTGACGGACGACACTGTCTGCTCCTTGGTGCAGCCGTGCAGCCCAGCTGAAGCGGCCTACGACGACATTGTTGCGGCGCTTCAGAAACACTACGACCCGAGGACATCCGAGGTCTTCAGCCGAGCTCGTTTCCAACGACGTGACCAGTTGGAGAGAGAGCCGGTAAGTGCATACGTCGCGGCGCTAAAGACCCTGGCTGTCGACTGTAACTTCGGGAAGCTACGCACAAGGGGTATTACACCAGCAGCTATCGGACAGCAGACGGCGTCAACAGCATCACCTGCCAAAGCAACAATACTTCCCTTGGACAATACGTTGCGCGACTGATTGGTGTGCGGACTACGAGACGATCTCCTGCAACAGAGGCTGTTTGCTGAGAGTGACCTGACGTTCATAAAGGCCTACGACATCGCTGTTCAAGCGAAACGCGCTGGCCAACCGAAAAAAAAGAAGAGAAAAAAAAACTATCGAGCCGGTTCCGCAGGCATAAAGGCACCAAGTACGTTGTGACCAGGCAAGTGCAGACAGATCTTCTAAGCTACAACGCTGCTGGCATTGACGATGGGCAGCACAGCACCCAGTCATGCAAATACCAAGCAGCTAATGCAATTTCTGCCACAAGCGCGGTCATATTGACAAGGCCTCCAGCACGAAGAAGAAACAGGCGAATGGTCCACCACAGTGACGCAAAAACGTGAACGCCCCAAAGACGATAACGTATGTTGGAACGCAGCATAGTTCACCGGCATCAACAGCGCTGTACGACTTACATAATGTCGTTTCTGAAGGCCAGACCTGTAACATTTGCCCTGCAACCTGCCTACAAGAGGGAGCTCGACAAACTGGAACAACAGGGTATTATTGAGCCCACGCAACATTCAGATTAGACCACACCACTGGTCGCAGTGAGGAAGAAAAAAACGGAAGCCTGCGTCTTTGCCTAACTTGCCGGTTCACCATAGCTTGCCCACAAAATCGTCCCCGTACCCGCTGCCAACACCGCACGAAGTCTTCAATACACTACGTGGAGGAAACATTTTCAGCAACCTGGACCTAACCCGAGCGTACCAGCAGCTGAAGGTGAGCGAGAAAACTTCCCTTTTAAACCACTAGAGGACTGTACAGGGTTAAGTGACTACCATTTGGAGTAGCGGCAGCCCCAGCTATTATCTAAAAGTACATGGAATCCCAGCCTCAAGGAATCTCTGGCGTGTGCGTCTACTTGGACGATGCAATCATCAGTGGCGCAACCAGTCAGGAACAATACAGCTCACCTAGAGCTTGTTCTGGAAAGGCTTGCTAGCACGAACCTACACTTGAGCTTGGATAAGTGCTGCTACGCAGTGCCTCAAGTGAAATGTTTAGGGCACCTGATCGATGGCGAAGGCATTCATCCCACCAGCGACAAGGTGCGGGCCATCACGGAGGCACGCGCTCCAACCACCAAGCACGAGCTACAATCCTTTCTTGGGCTCCTAACTTTGTATGACCGGTTCCTAGAACACAGAGCAACGGTGGCCAACAGCCATTACAACATGCTGATAAACGACGTCCCCTGGATTTGCTCGTCACGCCATCAGAAAGCATTTGAATCCTTAAAGGAGCTGCTCCGAGACAGTGTAGTGCTCAGGCCCTATGACGAGACATTGCCCTTACTCTTGGTATGTGACGCGTCCCCCTATGGCGTGGCTGCATTTCTCTGATAAAGTGACGATCAAGGCAGAGAAGTAGCAATCACCTTCGCTTCCCGCAAGCTATCACCTGCAGAGCGCAATCATTCTCAGCTCGATCGCGAAGGACTGCCATCGTCTATGGTGCCACGTAGTTTTATCAGTACATCGCGTAAAGACGTGTGATCATTCTGACTGATTACAGGCCGCTTTTGGGCATCCTGGGGCCCCAGAAGCAGATTCCGTAGACACTATCGTCCCGTATGACCCGATGATTCACTAAGATGTCGGCGTATGACTACGACCTCATGTAACACCCCGGAAGCAAGCACCAAAACGCCGACGCGCTGAGCCGCCTACCCCTCAGCGAAACCATCGAGGACCCACCTCAAGTTGGCTGCGTGCTGATGTTTGAGGCGCTACAAAGGCCTCCGCTAACAACCGACATGGTCGCAACAGCGACACAAGATCACCCGACGTTGTCCAAGCTGTACAAAGCTCTACATGAAGGCAGCGTTCAAAAACTCAAAGAAGACAACTTCAACGCTTTTCGCAAGAGAGCTACGGATTTCAGCTGTCATCGCGGTTACATCATGCTCGGATCACGAGTTGTCATTCCAGGCCCACTTGGCCCACAAGTCACGGCTCTCATCCACACCGGACATAGAGGCGTTGTCGCAATGAAGAAGTGCGCCCGGAGCGACATGTGGTAACGGGGGAATAGACAAGGATATCGATACATTTTCGGCAGAGGGCACAGCTTGCCCGACCAATCAACGCGCTCCGCCACGAGCCCCAGTTCCGGATCAGGACAGACCGAGCACACCTCGCCACACCCTGGACCTCGCTTTCGCAGGCCCAATGGACGGGCCCACATTTTCTTGTGCCTGTGGACACCTACTGTAAATGAGTTGAAGTTCGTCATATGAACAAAACAACATCGTCGATGCCTTCGTTCGTTGTTTGAAACTTTTGGACTGCCCCACAAAGTGGTATCAGACAACAGAACCGCATTCGTGTCGGCAGAAATCCAGAAATCCTACAGTGATAACGGCATCAAGGCGGTACCGTCTGCTCCGTACAACCCAATCACACACGGACAGGCCGGACGCTACATTGGAGAGCTAAAACATGCTCTTGCAAGAGACCCTACAGGATCAGTAAAGCAGCGCATCGCACGCTTTCTGTTCAAACAGCACACAACCGTGCAGAATACGATGGGCCAGACCCCCGCAAAGCTCATGTTCTCCCGCGTGCTGTGAGCCCACATCTCGGCTGTTCTGCAAGAACCACCTTTAAAGGCCGCACGAGAAATCCAAGACGCTCCGCGCTGCCAGAAACTCCAGAAAGGACAGCAAGTGTTTGCCCGCCAGTTTCGACGAAATCTCGAGTGGGTCCCTGCCACTGTGAAGAAACGCATCGGCCTGAGATCTTGGCTGGTCGACGTCAACGGGACAGTTACCCGCCGACACCCCAATCAGCTTGTGCAGCTTGCCACCGACCTCAGGCTTCTTTCAACATGGCTTGGATATTATCAAAGGAACATGACACTTTGAACGGACACTCCCGACGCAGCCACCGGCTCCGGCGGAAAAGAACCAGCCACAAGTGCGCTTCAGACAACACGGCGCCCGCCCAGTGATAGTCGACGCGACATCGATGCCTTCCGGACCGATACCAAACGCTAAACTAAGGGGGGAGGAATTGCTATGTCTACGAGACTGCTACGTGTACGAGAACCCCTTTGTGCCGCTCGCACAGCCGCCAACGACGCAACCTTCCATTCCCCTCACTCTCTCCCTGTCGACGGCTCCCGACAGACAAGCAGAGCACGCGACTCACAAAACAACAGGATACAACCTTGGACCGCGCTGCGCGCAAGTGCCCCTCACGATGATGAAATAAAGTATGTTCCTTGTTCCGAGCGCCCTTTATTACGGCTACCGCGGACATAACACGCTGCTAAGCACGAGGTTGCGAGATCGAATCCCGCCCGCGGCAGCCGCATTTCGATGGGGGCGATATGCAAAAAAACGTCCGTGTGCCGATGCGTTGGGTGCACGTTCAAGATCCCCAGGTGGTATAAATTAATCCGGAGTCCCCTACTACGGCGTGCCTCATAATCAGATCGTAGTTTTGGCACGTAAAACCCCAGAATTGAAGAAAATAGAACAGTTTTATTTGTTGTGGCCTCCGAAATTCACGAAACGACGTCATCCCTCTCAGAGCGTGTGTAAGCGCAAACGTGCAACACTTCACAGAAATCACCATGCATGAAGAGGGAAATTGCAGAGCGGCGTGTAAGGGTCTATGACGCGTGTATAGATAGCATAAATAGCTTCGAGTCACTCTCTAATGTATCGCTATATGTGCAAGGCACGAATGTGTTTCCTTCTTCAATGAAAACTTCCCGTATATAGCATACCTGCAGATGTAACGTCGAGAGCCTTGGAAGGGGTGACACCGCTTGCGCCGGCAGCGTAGTGAGTCGATTGTTGTCGAGCAGCAGGAACTCGAGCGCCGGCAGCCCGTCGAGTGCGCCGGGCTCGATGGAGCGCAGCTGGCACCGCGACAGGTGCAGGTACGTCAGGTGCTGGAGGCCCACGAAGCTGGCGTTCTCGAGCTGCGCGATCGGGTTGCCGCTGAGCTGCAGCCGTCGCAGGTGGGGCACCCCCCGCAGCGGGGCGCTGGGCACGGCCGTGAGCAGGTTCCAGCTGAGGTCCAGCTCGACCAGGTTGGTGAGCTGCTGGAAGGCGTCCCGTGCCACTCGCCCCAGCCGGCACTGGGATAGGAACACGCGCTGGAGGTTGACCAGGCCGCGCTCCTGGAACGTGCGGCCGGGCAGCGAGTGGAAGTTGTTCCGCTCCAGGTGGATCACCTGCGGTATGGCCCCAACAGCGGTTGTTAAGGCGAAAGCCTTAGATGGCTCACGGGTCAAACATTTAACCATCCGGAAAATTCAATGGCACCAAAATTGACGGTGTCACCATGCCACATGTATACCGCCACGTGTTGGTGGCACCATATGGGTCGTGGGTTCGAGTGCCTTAATAAACTGTACCTTCATTAAGACACGACCTTTGGTGGGAGTCGAACCAACGACGTTTGGTGGCAGAAAACAAGTAATAGGAAGTAACAACGCGTTCGAATGGGAATGTCAAGTTATTTAATTAATGTTCGTGAGCACGCAGGCATTTTCGCCTTCATCTTCTTGCGACTGTCAACTTTTCTACGGGAGCACGGCTAGATGGCCAACGAGCATGAACGTGCACGATTTCGGAAAGCAAGAAAGGATAGAGAGGAAGGAAGAAGAAAAAAAAGCAATGGAGAAATAAAGAAAACGGGATGAAGGAACGAAGAAAAGAAAGTAAACTTTAAGGTTGAACGTCTCTAAACTCCACAGTGGGCTATGTGGGACGTCACATCGGAGGGCTGCGGGTTAATTTTGGCCATCTGGGGTTCTGTAACGTAAACAAGCGTTCTTGCTTTTCGCTCCCACGGAAATGCGGCTGCCATGGTCGGGAATCGAACCGACGACCTCGTGCTCAGCATCAAAACTCCATAGCCACCGGGGCGAATAAAGAACGAAAGAAAGAAAAATAAATAACGAAGGAAGGCGGGAAGGAAAGAAAGCGAAAAAGACAGGCAGAAAACGAAAGGCGGGGGTTTAAAGAGGAATAAACAGTGAATGAAAAGTAGAGAATAAAAAGAGAGAGAACAAGACGGGATTGTTATAAAGAATTTCTCGGAAATAGGTCAGGAAATTTTAAAACTAAAATTGAACGCAAGCGTAATAGGTATAACGTGCCTCGATGGAAGGCTACGGAGTGTGAAGAAGCGTTCAAATTACTGAAAGGCAGCGCGATATCACGAAAACAGTCTTACTTGCATGAGTGCACGCATGGTCCGCAATTGCTGTACAGCCGATATAGGCTTCTATCTGACGAGGTCGGAGCGGCACAGCTTAGGCGCGCTTAAAGCGTATGCGCTACTATACATTTACTTCGTCTCGATGATATAAATTATGGTATGCAGTGCCCTTATTTGATTACTTCATACTTTCAGCTCGTTTTTGGTGTGTTCTCGCTCAACCTGTGATTAAAGTGCAACACCGGGCTCTTGGAAATAAAGACTTCCAATGTAAACACAGGCCACCTGCACTATTTTAGAGTATTATTCGAAAAAATTCCGGGAAGAGAGCAATGGATCCATTACAGGCATAGGTAACTGTACAAGTTTGATATAGAGGTTTTAAGCAAGAGAGAAAAGATTAAGGAGAAGTAGGCAAAATGCTAGAATGAAAAGAATGTATAGATTATCTGAGTAGCTCAAACAGCCTATAGGTGAATATTTGTCACCGCTTCGTTTCGAAGGGGATGCCAATAAATCATCATAATCATTATTGAATGAAGGAATACCTTCGAGTCGAGGATTGTTTGATAGTACCGGGGTTAGACTTTGACGGCTAAAGTGTTCAATCTGTTATAAGTCATCCTCAGCGTTATTGCTGAAAATATATCTTTATAATCCTTGTACATGTAGTTACCTATGCATGTAACGGATCCGGTTCTATAAATCTATTCTCTGCTTAATTTCTTTCTTTTTTCCGGAGATCCCCTTACAGCCTTGCGCACTGGCACCTCCTTCTGTGTCTTCACTTACGTATTACACATTAGTAACTTAAACGCGATTCTAGGTGTGTTCCAATACTCGCCTTAGACGGCTAAATCGACAGCTAAGTGGACGGCGGCCATCTTAAGTCCCGTTCCAATTCTCACGAAGATGTCAAAGTAGACATCATCGCGAAGACAGCATCGAAGTCAAGAACGATGCAGGCTACTTTCCTGTCTAAGCAAGATGGCGACGAGCAGGGCGCTTAGAAACTCGACGGGAACGTCGTCTGCGCACACAAAAACGTAGACACGCTTTTCTATACCCTGTAATGTAAGTCACATCAGGTTTTTCATAGGTTCACAGGCAAAAATACTTCAAATGCAGAACCAATATGTGCTTTTCTCAACTTTCTTTTTGTCGCCGCGAGGTGGCGTCACGTCGCAGAAGCGCCCTCCAGACAGCTCGAAACGCGTTCCATTATTTGTCCTCGAAGCTGTCTTGGCTGTCTTCGTAGACGTCAAAGTAGACTGTCTACGATGATGGAAAGAATTGGAACACAGCCTCTGATTCGGATTTGCGACAAGTGACTGTACAGGCGCCTATACTGACCTGTAGCCCCGGGGGCAGACCCACGGGCACGGAGAAAAGACCCTGGCTGACGCACTCGGCGGTGTGCTTGCCGCCTTTCCACTTGCAGGTGCAAGCGCTGGGACAGTGACCCGAGGAGGAGGAGGAGGAGGAGGACGACGACGAGGTGGCCGCGCCGCTGCCCGAAGGCGACTCGAGACCCGCGGCTGCCGCGGCGCAGAGCAGCAGCGCCAGCGCTGCACACCACATGGCTGCTGCCGGAGGCATCACGTGCGGCACGGACTCGCTCGTGGTAAGCACTGTCCTCGTTCCACCGTCATCGTCGCACTCCCGCCGCACTGACGACACACCTGCACAACAGCGACGACACCGACGAACGTTTAGTCTCTCCTGGATGCACAACTTACGGAATCATCATCATCATCATCATCATCATCATCATCATCCTATATTAACAGCGGAGCTGTTTAAGCCGGGCCTAATGTGTCTGCTGAATCCGAAAATGTGGGCCGATCCTGGCGGCAGTGCAGAAAGGTTCCAAGGGCATACCCCTGTGAACTAGCGAAGCTGAGCCTGGCTAAGTTTAGCTAAGCATGGCTGGGACTACTTAAGCTTAATCAGTCATCGATAGGCACTCCATAGCCAATCAGTAGCTAATCGATAATCGATCAATATTCAATAAATTCCGGGAAATGTTGGGGATGACTTCGTAGTGCTTAGCTTAGCCCAAATACGTGGCCAATACCTTGCGATAAGCAATCAATAGCTAATCGATCAATAATCAAAAAATTTCGGGAAATGCTTGGGATGACTTGGTAGTGCTCAGCCTAGCCCTAAATACATGGCCAATACCTTGCGATAGCCAATCGATAGTCAAGCAATAGCTAATCGGTAATCAATCAGTAATCAATAAATTCCGCGAAATGCTGGGGATGACTTCGTAGTGCTTAGCCTAGCCCAAAAGCCAGGACTAGCTAGGTGCCCATCAGCTCCGCTGTCTCTTTAGCATTGCGCCTCCAGTGCAAGCTATGCTAATTTTTATGTCCACTGCAGGACGAAGGCCTCTCCCTGCGATCTCCAATTACCCCTCTCTTGCGCTAGCTCATTCCAACATGGGCCTGCAAATTTCCTAACTTCATCACCCCACCTAGTTTTCTGCCGTCCTCGACTGCGCTTCCCTTCTCTTGGTAACTATTCTGTAACTCTAACGGTCCACCGGTTATCCATCCTACGCATTACAAGGCCTGCCCAGCTCCATTATCTTTTCTCTTGATGTCAATCAGAATAGACAGACTTGCAGAATAGACGAAATCAAATCGCTATATCAGGTGAAACTGTCGATTCACCACTGTCGATTCTCCACTGCCGACTCACCAGTCCTTGGTCACCACTGCGCACGACACCTATACCACCCTTAACGAATGGCCATTCCTCCTGAATAGTTTTGACCGAACTCGCGTTCCACGGCGTAATGTTCAGGTGTAAGTTTTCTGGCACATGACTTTTTTTTCCTGCTGCGCGTGGATCATATAGCATTTGAGAATGATGAGCAAAGATCACGCAAATTACACGCCAGAACAGCTAACATTGAAATAACGCGTCAGGTGCGCGGGTTATGTGCATATCACGTAACATATCGACCGCAATGACCGCAATACGCACACGAAACTTGCGATAGTCGCTCAACCACGCGTGCTTGCCTTTGTTGCGCGCGTTCCTTAAGTGCGTGCCTTTAATTCTGGTTCACTGTGCAGCGAGAATATCCGAAGTGTATTTTAGACTTCAAGGAAACTGCTACTCAGGAGGTGTGTTGCAAGCTGCGAAAATGGAGAAACCGCTATACAGCTTGCACCCGTAGCTTGCACAACACCCACAAATTCGTATGCATGTCTTCCAACCTAAAGTAGCAATAAATTACATCTAAAGAAAACAGTGGCGGCTATATCGTGTTCCTTCTCGCCCTCCTTTGTGTTGCCCTACGGTTTTCAAAACAAAGAAATTAGCTATATAGACAAAAGATACACGTGTTTGCTTCACAGAAGTCACTATACTTAGCGCTCACCTATACATGGTGCCACAGCGACGTCGTTGTCACATACGTTATCGCTTATTGAAATTTACTCCCCCCTCTTCCATAGACGCTTTGCAAAGAACCGCGACTGAGTACACAGGCCAGAGGTTGCGCGCTATCGACCCACCAGCGCGGCTGGACAACGTCGTTTATATTATTATCGCGCAAACGCACGTCCAACGGCCGCCACCAGAGCGCCCGTCGCACACGCACGTACACCCGGACGGGCTTGCCTGCAAAAGGCGCCCCTATCTCCTTGTCAATCGAAATCACCGCAGCGCGGCGGCGGTGCGTGCGACCTCTGGCGGTATTGCGCGCACAGTAGGCCTAGCAGAAGCAGCAGCAAGACACGCGGGGCGCGTGGATGTGAGAAGAATGGAGATGCGCCGACAGGGAGGTGGCGAACGAGGGCTGTGGGGCCTTCTTTCTGCGCCCCTGACACACAATGGCAATCGCTCACAGCGGGGGTAAAAGGGCGGCCAGGCGTCGGTCGACGCCGCAAGCGCGCGCGGTGCCCCCACATCATCATCGCGAGCGCTCTGGGTGCATCCGAGCGCCTCGGGAGTGTCTAGCGCTTTCACGCTAAAAGTAGAGTGTACTAGCTAAAAGGGAGCAGCACTGGGCGAGCCACAGCATGGCGCCAGCAATACGAGCGCGGAATGCACGACGCCACTACGCCTCTGGTAGAGTATAGGTTTAGGTATAGTCGACGCTACAAACATATAGGGCTGTGGGCAGCCGTACTATCGATTGTCACGTGAGATACAATACTGGGACCAAGGCTAGAACTAACTTTAGTGACCTTAAAAGGACAGCTTTGGTTGCGGAGAAATTTTACTTCTTTAATAAGCACCGATATGTGCTCAAAATATTGTCTAGGCACCTTCTTGTGCGCCCTGACTCGCGCTTGTTGTTTCGCTTTTTTTTTTTTTCTCACTCTTGTACGTTTAAGGTTTTTCCGCTTGCTCATGTGTTCTTTTTTATTGTTATTTCATTTCAGTTGCTTGCCTAAGCAAATTTGTATTTTCCCTATGGCTGAAACGGAGTAACCAGTGACGTTCTGCTTCCAACCTCTCCAGTTAGCATTTAGCCCTACTAAACAATAGATTGTTTATAGGCAGCTTATTGGCTCTCCTGGCTTCTTACAGGTTTTTTGTTGCTTTCCATACACAATCCATTGACATCCATCCCACTGATAATGGTTCAGTTAAAGTGAAAGACCGGGGGTCCACTAACTTCTTTATGACCGTTTGACCTTATCGTTTTTGTATGGAATTGTGTAACTTAAGTCGCCTATAGATGATCTAGTAACTGCAGACCTTTGCAGCGAGAGCTCTCTCAGCGCAGCTGTTAACACCCTAATCTGCTGTTATCAGGCGTACTCTAAAGAGGTTAGAAAAGCCCCCCCCCCCCCCCCCCCCCCCTTCCCAGAGCGCTTCTATGTAGTAAGAACGCTTTCCTATAAAACACGTCTTCTGGCACCTGCTTGCAGCAGTATAAAATTTTTGTTTTGCGCCCTTTGGAAAGACGTCGAGTTAATTCACAGGACTCAATGAATGAATGTCTATAGAGACCTTCTTTAGTTAGTCGAAACAAAATTGTGTTGCGTAATTGAAACGTGTAAGGCCTGTCCATACGCTGACCGGTGACAATAGCGAGTGAAGCGAGAACTTGTGGGAGGACAGCGAGACAAAATGCCAAGTGACACTAAGATTGCGTATGCCTCATTCTGCACTGTACATGTATCACCGAGAATACATCTTGTGCCCTCTGCAACGTGTCTGTATGTCGTCTCATGTCTTGGCACTTCGATTCGAAGAGTGTCACTTGCTCCTGGGAGTATGTGCATTTGTGTTTCTTCGCCAATTAACGTCCACCTAAGGAGGTTTATTGTATAACTTTCCAACAGGCTTTGTAAGCCTGTCAAGCGGACGTCGTGGTTTAGTTGTGAGTCAGCCCTTCACCTCCTCGTCACCTCTTTCGTCCTTTATACGAGCGCTAATGAGAACAACCAGGCAACCGGTTAATCACGCGAGCCGACCCTCTACAGCGCGGGAACTGCTCAGTGACTCCGGCCCCCGATTAGCTGCCAGTAGCTCCAGCTTCCACCCCGATGCATTGTTTTAACGACACGTGCTGTAGAGAAAGGACGGATTCAGGGGTGGGGCAAGGGAGAACGAGAGAGGAGTCTCATCCGACGGTTTCTGCGGGTAACCGGGCCGGGAGCGGCCTGCGCAATGTGGGAGGAGTACGCGTACGGGACGGTACAGCGGTAGCGTCCGCTATCGCGAGCGACGCGGGCGTCGACGGACGCACGGTGCGGTTGCCGGTGCAGAGGCGACCACAGCTGAGCCGCAAGCAGGCCGGCGGGACAGACGACGTCTCCTCACGCTGCGCGGTCGCCCGCGGTGCGGCAGATAAGCCCCGTTCAACGCCGGAAAGGAGGGGCCTCTAATTAAACGCGACCCGCTCGCGCCCGCGCGCGTGGGCAAGCGGTTCCGACCGCGGCTGGCCTCCCAAATTAAGCGGCGATAAGGGTTTGAACGCCGCGCACCAGACCTGCACCCTGCATGCCGACGCGCGCCTGTGTACGTGTGCGTGTGTGCGCGTATGTCAGAGCCTTGCGTCAGGGGGGCATAAAGGAGCCGGACCACGCGTACAGGGTGGCTTCTCGACATTCACGGGCTGTAGCTCTAATGCCCGTCCCTCGCCCCCCTTCAACCGGCGCGCGCGTTCGCGTGAGAACGAAATCACGGGTCCTTGCGAGGACAATCTGCGCGCGGTGGCCGACGGTATAGCGTTTGTCGAGGGTCCGGGAACAACGGCATGGCCTTTTTTGCGCCGAGCAGAAAACGGGCACTCTACGACGCGCCGCCTTTGTGCGAGCTAGCCGAGTTTTCATATCCGAGCTAGTTTGCCCCACGCGCGCTGCTGCGAAGGCCATATCTGCTTCACGGGCTGCCTACGCCGCAGCCGGGCCATCTGGCTTTATGCGGTGCTGTCTTTCTCTTACGCTGTCCGCGTTGCCGTGATTTCCAGACACCGCGGTCGCAGCCTAAGTGCTCACGCCTGTGCCGCCCAAGTTCCGAAAATAGGCAGTCAGAAAGGCTGGTGCTGCGCGGGTGTTAGAGATTCTGTTAACCTGAACATGAATGTGCGCAATCACTCTGGACTCTGGGATTTTCAGATTAAAAAAAAAATACCGAGAGAGAGAGAGAGAGAGAGAGAGAGTAGTTCATTGAGCATGGCTCACAGAAATAAACACGGCTGCTCACAACTGCTAGGCAGCATTCCGTCGAAACAAAGCAAAAAAGAAACAAAAAATTCTGACCCCACGCCGTCGCTTTTCCGACGCCCATTATATGGTCGCATTATATCGGTCGTAAGCGGTATTTTTAATGTATCGTGGTCGATATTACTCGCGAAAGCCCGCGAATGGATCGTGCTAATGCGCAGTTCCACGCATCTTCCGCTATTTCAAAGAGGTGGTCTCTCATGACTACCATACCATACGACCAACATCTATCCCTTTCCAACTCTGCTATACCACGAGCCAATACAAACACGGGAAACCCCACACAAGCCGTTCCCATGGGCCGTCGTGACCTCAGTGGCAGATGCCTGGTCCGCGGTGTCACAAGCGGCGCATGATCTGTCCCTCTGTCAAGGCGCAATGTCCTTTCGACCGACCCGATGGTTCCCAAGATACGGGGGTCCCGAACCTGTGACAGACATACGCAAGCGACGTCGCCGAGGTCGCAACGCCCGGACACCGACAGACACCACTTCCGAGGCGCAGCCAGCTGCCTGTATTACTTTGAACTGAAATCGTGACGCCTCATTTCACGGCTGCGATCGGGCGTGACGGGCGTATCGTCGCGGCAGTCCGGCGTATAGGTCTCGTCACGCTGCTCGACGATTGCGACGGGCTGCAAGTAATAAAGGGGGGAGGCGCAGGACGGACAGGTCCGTGACTCGTACAGAAACGTGCCTCGTCCGCGATCGTTGGCTTGTGAACTTGCTAATACGGTTGGCGCAAGAGTAACGGAGAGAAAAGGAGGCATACAGTGACGGAACACGTTCCAAACAAACTTGATGTCGTCGTGGGCGGTGGCGGTACACGAAGCCGTAGCCTCGCAGAAGTCGCGGAACGAGCCAGTGAGTCACCGCTTAACAACAGACTCGGCAGCGTTGGAGGAGCCAGAAGTTTATCTCAGCGCGCGTCTATGCCCATGAGATGCAGTTTGCGGAGCAGAATTAGCAACACACGCTGAACACGCAAATAAAGCTCGTTCGGACGGCGACTTCGAACGATTATGAGCCGTCTTGGAAGTTTGTCACGCACGGTGTTTCCTCACGATCGGTACGGCGGCGACCGTTGTCTCTTACTCTTTCTCTCTCTCTTTCTTTGTTTGACCGCTTGCTTGCTGGCTTGTTTACACACCGAGACATCACTTAGAGTTCCACGCCCTTGAGCTTTTCTTATTACTATGTTTGCTAAAAGGGGATATGTGGTCGATGACTCGAGCTTGTTCCGTAGTGCGTGCCCTATAGCGGCGAGAGGTCTCAGTGACCAAATTCAAACATACGAACTAAGGCAGGTGCTGTGACGTCTTCAGCCAGAATACTTGCATTGCTAATTGAAAAGCGGAACGAAATAAAAGTAATAATAATACACCGTACTAGCAGCAATTTGAGAGCGCCTCCGCACGACGCTTTCATGCCTAGCTTTCACCAGCCCTTCGTTTGACAGTCGCATTTGTAAGAAAACAAATATATTTGCATATATCACTCAATTATAGCACGCTTTCACCGTACGCACACTGCCGTGTTTCGATGATACATAATTCGGAGCAGAAGAGAGAGACAAGCGTTTAAGTTTACGTCGAACGATATATGTCTGAAGTGTAACAGTTTTTCGCTGTGCTGCCCTTTTCAAGCTCAACCAACTGTGTAGTCACGCCGGGTGCACGGCTCCATAACGCGACGTCAAAAATTATTCGGTATGAAGTTATTTTCGCTATGTGTTGCAAGCAATAGCAGTAGTAACTTCATTGCCGTGGTTCCAAAGCAAACATGATACCGAAGCAGAAATCTTGACTCATCTGTTCCCTATAACTCTGAGGCCACAAAAAACAATCGTGTTCATGAGAACCTTCTCTGCGCAGCGTGGTAAAAAAAAGTATTAGAACTGCCCGCAAGAACAGATGCCAGCGAAAAATTTGTGCATCCTTAAAGGTGTTTTCTACCATGGCGAACAACCTTATCTTTAAGGATGCAATTTTTTTATTGAGATAGCAATTATATGAACAATCCAGGCGAATTTTCGCCGTCGTCGCCGCCATTGCCATCCCTATCAGCGTTATGTTCTGTAGGGATGCTTCGGTCTGCTAGGTAGATGCTGCGCAATTCAAACGCCAAAGTTACTCTGACCAGGTTTTCTAGTCGTGAATTAATTTTTACTGTACGCGACAGCGAGCTCAAACTACACCTGCCATGAGAGAAGCTGTAGTGGAGTACTCTGTACTAATTCTGACCACCTGTTGGAGTACCGAAATATCTGACCCGTAAGTTCGACAGTTGCAGCTATAAAAGTTTGTTTCATACAGCTCTCGTGTCGTCATGTCTACTTGCCACAAAAGGTCGCCCAAAAAGAAACTTAATTTGTCCCTATAAATGATTTCATCTTACTCCTTTAAGGGATAAGATCGAAGATGATAACATGGAAGGAACCAGCACCCTTAAATGAGCATTTTTTTTTTACTGTGCTACAGCGAAGGCACCCGGCCATCTACAAACAGCACTTTCGAAGAAAATGTCTTATTAGTTCAACCACCGCTTCCGAAACCTGATAAAACAAACCTATTTAACTCAAGCCCCTTGAGCACGTTCTCTTTCCTCACCAGCGCGTTCGTTAACTTAAAACTAAGACAAATAAATGATATACGTAAAGAAGTAAATACGCAGAGTATTACCTTCCGCGTACGCCGCTTCTCAGGGCGCACAACCGCGACTGGCATAGCGATCGCATAGCGTAGCCTCGATGCCTGCAGAGGCCCGACTCGGCTGGAGGCAAATACGCGAACGAAAGCACTGATTGCTTCGAGAAAGAAGAGAAAATGGCAATGGCGGACGGCGCGTCCCTATTTTGCAAGAGCCGCGCCGCGCGGCTGTAGGAAATCAGCGCTAATAAAGGGCCTGCAGGTGATTAGGTTCTCATAATCAAGTTTTCTTCAATTGTGTCATTACAAGAGGGGCCAAATTGCCCATCCAAATCGCCGCTGACGCAAGTTGTCGTACGCATCCCCCTCCACTGGCACGTGCCACTAGCAGAGGCGCAGAAAAGAAGATCGCTCGTTTGCGCCCGACGACCCATGCGGGCACACATAACTCGTGAGAACAAAGTTGGAGGAAGCACCAGGTATTCCGTTATTAATGCTCTCCATTAGACAGACGTAACGTTTTATTCCCTTTTTCTTGCTTTCGGCGACGTTTTGCCAAAGGCGCCTCCGCATGTTCGCTCGAGAAAACAAAGGAGAAAGCACTAATGCGGTGTCGGAACGTTCGTATACAGACCAGCTCGAGGGAGCGCTGAAGTGGCTGCCATGATGCGGCGCGTAGTGCGAGCGCGTTCTCTAACCTTATAACGACCGATGCACTGTATACCTGTCATACGTCGAATTTGTATAAGCGTGAATGGTCATAGCGGACTCGTTCGGCGCTTAAACGAAGGCGCGTTAACGTCACGAGACATAATGTACGCGAAAGACGAGAGAAAATATTACAATTGCCGTCCAAAATGGGCCGCGTCCATGGGCTAAAATTAAAATGGTCTTATTACGAAGCCGAAGTAGCGAATGGCTTTGAATACGTGTAGAGGGGATCCCGGAAGGTATGTGTACCTCTTTTAACTTGCTGATACTTTGGAAGATCTTGGGTAGATCTGATTCACCTTGTACAATGAGTATGGAGAACTTTTCGAGCTCCCCTTAATCGTGTGCATAGATTCAAACATAGTCAACAGGTTTCGGTTATTTATGTCTACATTTTATGAGTACGTCGATTTTCGAAGAAACTCAGTGTAGAACTTTGAAAACCACATCCAGTATAACTGTGATTCGGAACTTTAGATGATCCGATGTCTGCTGCTAGGTTTGATAAAGTTTGTCATTTCGTCGAATTTCGCAATAAAGTGGGATGTTGTCAAAGCAAAACCGCAGTGTTTCGTGCCAACATCCGCGCGCTAGCGCACGGGGGTAAGGCTGTCCTCTCATTTCCGGATTGCGCCGTCTGCCTCAAGTTACGTCATCGTCTGCTGCCGTCTGCCTCCGTGTGTTGTACACAGGCTATGTACTGCATTTGGTATCTCGAGTAATATATGAAGTAATATCTCGAGAGTATGATTTCCGTTGCACCGCGGCTTATCCTGTCACGAGAGTCGGTGCAAAGTTCAAACTAAAAGCGTACGAGCCAGAAGCGTGAAGTGCTCCCGACATGACAGGAAGTAGGGAAAGTGAAAACTAAAGAACGTGTTCTTGTAGGTTCTAACTTGTTCGTATTCCATTTGTCCATTAGGTGGGGGAAAGCCTATAGGTAATGCTGGAGCGGCGCGAGAAGTGCGTCAGTGAGCTGTTGGCACGCGACCTCGGTCGAGACCTATGGTTATTCAGGTTGCTCCTCACAGCAAACGTTGAGAAATATCGACGACGGGCCACTCCGCACTCAGCCAGGGAAAAGCTCCAGTGGTGTGCAGACTGGTGCTCCTGACAGTACATCGAATGCAGGCATGCAGTCTTTTCGCGGCTGTGGAAGTTTCGAGTGCTAGGTGGGCTATCGAAATGCGAAGGCAAATGAAAAGTTAAAAGGACACGAAGATCCACGACGCTTGTATGAGTCAGCGAGGTAGTAGCAGTAGCTGCTGACACGAGCACAACCTTGCCGACTGTAGATGCTGTGTCACTGTCCGCATGACGAGGACGGAGGCGATGTATGATGATTGTCGAGCGAAGGATGTTGATGATAATTGTATGCACATTGAAGTGCGACACGTATCTAAATACATTTAAGGCTTCATACCCGTTTTGTCACCGTGGCATATACCCTGCTGTATGCATATCAAGTGCCGAAGTTGTCTATACATATCCACAAATTTATCTGGCGAGAAAACGACGACAAACGTCTAACTCCGAGGAAGAGTCAAAGAAAGCTTCGCTTTAAAAAGTTGGCTCGCAGTGTTACATTTCGTAAAATTTGTTTTAAGCGCAATCTATTTTGACTTAACGTGGCAGCAGCTTATCTTGGCGAGTCACGGTCGCCTGCACTCAATTTCGCGCAGAAAATTGCCCGCCCCCAGTCGTGAGACGAACACGGACAGAAAGAATACGATCCTAACCTCGCGAAGAAAATGCAGTTACCACGCGAACGTCAGTATGATAAAATTTACATTTACACGGGAAAATAAAGGTCCTCTCCAGTGGGTAAATTAAGTGCGAGCAAGGCTCGTCTCGTTAAGAGATTGGAAACTACTTAGTTAAGCGCAAACGTTCGTCCCCATTAATTTCTTTATTCGTAATAACTAACTTTAAAAACTCAGTGCTGATTCATAGAAAACGACTTGTGGCACCTTAGTTCAAGGTAAAGAAAGAAGAAAAGAAAAAAAGGAGCCTGCAGCCGAAACACACACACACACACACACACACACACATATATATATATATATATATATATATATATATATATATATATATATATATATATATTCATTCTTAGCTTTCAGAACCAGCCAAGAACCGGCCAGGCGGGCGCTAATGCTTTCTGGCAGCACATGCACGCGAGTTGAAAATCTCGCAGTCCTTTCTTTCGGTCTCTCTCTCTCTCTCTTTCTATCTTAGCACCCTCGCCGAGATAGCTCACGTCTTCTCCTCTCATTTCCCGAGGCGACGTTTCTCTCTCTCGGAGGGGATATACGAGCGTTCGGGATCCCGTGTATGCGTACTCCGTGACGCAATCGCACGAGAAGCGAACGGTGTTGCTGCAGAGAAGAGAGTTCTCACTGCATTTTTTTTTTCTTTTGGCACAAAGGAAAATCACTTCAGACTGCCACCGGCGGGCGAGAGCAAGTGCCTAATAAGGCCCGCGCTGAGGAGCAGAAGAAGCCGGGAGTCCCCAACCAGGCAAGTCCATTAAACTCGCCGGGTCCTGCCCAGTGAAGCGCAGAGCAGTTGAGCCAGCACGGTCCCTCTCTGTCGGCGCGAAAACCTCTCCACGGGCTTCTCAGACGAGAGAGTCCACGGCCTTCCTTCAGATTCCACCGCTATCGGCGCCACTAGCGTTGTCGTTGCCCGTCGCTATAGTATGCTCTGTTTCTTGCGCTGCTGCTGCTGCTGCTGCTACCGCTGCTACCGGTTCTTTTTTAAAGAGAGCCGAGTGCTTTGCCTTCGAGCGCGCCGACAGCACGAAGTCTCTCCGCGAGCTATATAGTAAGAGTTGGAACGCGCTAGTGATCGCGAGACTTGTGTTGTTCCGTGCTCGGGGAGCCGGGCGTTTCGCTTCAACGAGCTTCCACCGCACGGCCGCCGTCGCCGCCCGAATTGTCGCTCCATTCCACCCGCCAAGCAATCCCAGCATCCACCCCGCTCTAGCACGCTAATGGGGAGCGCGCCGTCGTAACAGCGCTGTTTAACTCGCGGCCGTGACTGATTCGGCTGGCGTTGCTGTCCGGCTGCGTGGAAAGAAAACCCGCGCACGTTCTCTGGTCGCTCGCAGCGTTGAGTGCTTCGTGCGAGTGCTTTCCGGGCGTGCTTGCTTTTTCGGTGCTTTGCGGGCTGCCAACCGGGCTACCGCTATACTCTCTCTCTTTCCGACTAAGGGCACTATAGTCGGACTATCATGGAGCAGAGTTCCCGAAGTTTGCCGTCCTTGACAAACATTTCCTCATTTCACAGCATCCGTGCGTAGCCCGGTCACGACTAGCAGCGGTGCTATTGTTTATTGAACCGGTAAATAACGACTCGTTCTGTAAATGGCTCTCTGTAAAATGACAATTGGTAAGCTGATGTTATTCACTTAGCTTACACAGCGATTCAGGCTTCAATGCTTCAGCACTGAAGAGCGGGAACCTCACCGCTGGAAAGGAGGGGGAGGGGGGGGGGGACTCAGAGTCGACGCCAGAGCACTAATCCACGTACGCCGGCTTGTTTTGTCCAGTTTTGCCGACGTAGAAACAGATGAACCAATGCGAGCCGCGTTTACAGATGTGTTCCTTGTTTTTCAGCTCTCGACTGACAGGGTGCTGAACAAACTTAACAAAGATCTGCGCGATACGCACATCAACTACAACGACACGTGAAGCTGCGCCATCTTCTTTCTTTCTTTCTTTCTTTCTTTCTTTCTTTCTTTCTTTCTTTCTTTCTTTTGCGAAATGTTGGGAGGTAATCCCCATTCTCGTACATCTTTCCGGCGCAACAGATGTGGAGCTCATCCCTTCTACTGGCGGGGCGCTCTATTTCTCTAAGCCATCCTAAGCTGCGTTAAGTACCGTAACACCCGTTTTTGTTAATACCGTATACGTGGCAAAAAAAAACTAAGAGGAAGGGATTCCGTGGCTCAAAGCAGCTGTCTTGTGCCTCAGCAGATTACGGTTCGAATGCGGCTACCGTGTAGGATCGTTTTTTCGTGGTTTTCTTTAAAAGGCAACATGAAAAGAATAGCGTTGCCAGACGCCACGAGAGTAAGTAGACGCCGCTTTTACAGACATTGCGGTGACAAAGATAGCATTATCAAGAATAATTCAGACAGGTTAAAGATCTGAAGTAGATTTATTTACATTTTTGTCGACTTTTTTGCCCTCTTATATCTGTATTCGACCTCTGACAGAAGTCGTTAAGGGTATCATTTATTTTTGCCTACTTGTGGTGCATACTACGCTTTCAAACGAATTGTCTGAAGAAAGTTTACAAAGGCAAATCGACAAAACGTTCCACGTCATAAAGCCATGGTATTCTATAGAATTCACAGAAAGAAATTTACATGTAGAGGTCCGGGAGTTTGTCCTTTCTTGCGTTCCTTCTTTCTTTTTTTCGTAGAAGCATTACAAATGGAAAAATACACTTCACATGACCAATTATGTCAGCTGTAATAAGCACATATTCAGATGAAAATTACGAAATACGCGGTCGGACAATGAACTATGCGTTCAATGCCGAAATTTGCAAGTGCACTCTACGGGCGGCGAGCCGTACTTGTTTTATCGTTCACTCCCTTTAACGTTTTCCGCCGCATCCACTCTGTTACACCATCCTTAATGTATAAATAAATACACCTATCTAAGATCGAAAGTGGCCGGCCGTTCATATTGTTTGGCAAGGAAAACAAACGTAACCACAACGCCGTACATCATGTTAATGGTGCAGACATGGCAGGTCTAACCAAGAGAATGCAACTTCGCATCAATCAAGGATATAAGCGCCCCCAGCGACTGTCTTTGGTTAAGTCGCTCCAGGTTAGCATGCAAACGACTCGATTTCGACACCACGTCGCCCAGAAAGTTCTGAGTAGTAGCTAAGTATATCTGATTGGGTCGATTTGATAGCAAGCACTAGAGGCGGCCAGAGGAGTGCATGCAAACGACTCGATTTCGACACCACGTCGCTCAGCAAGTTCTGAGTAGTTGCTAAGTATATCTGATTGGGTCGATTTGATAGCAAGCACTGGAGGCGGCCAGAGGAGTGTGTGTGTGTGTGTGTGTGTGTGTGTGTGTGTGTGTGTGTGTGTGTGTGTGTGTGTGTGTGTGTGTGTGTGTGTGTGTGTGTGTGTGTGTGTGTGTGTGTGTGTGTGTGTGTGTGTGCGTGTGTGCGTGCGTGCGTGTGTGCGTGCGTGCGTGTGTGCGTGCGTGCGTGCGTGCGTGCGTGCGTGCGTGCGTGCGTGCGTGCGTGCGTGCGTGTGATTGTGTGTTACGCGAATAGATTTTAAAAAAGTAATAACGTTGATCCGTACACACCATGCAATAGATTAAAGCTTAAAAGTATTCCTACAAACATTATCTCAAGCAAGACGCTGTTCAGCCATTTAAGGTTAGTCTAAATCAGGGGCCGAATGCACAAAGCTATTTGTTCGCAAGTGCAATTTGCGATTGGCCAGCCACCTTCGCTAATAGTATGTCCCGAGTCAGTATTGATCAAAATTTGCTCTTACGAAAAGATTACAATGTAAGAGCTTTGTTAGTGAATCCTGGCCCAGTTTCTCTAAAACTATATATACTCAAATTTTTCACTTTCAATGTGCTATTCGATAGTTTAATAATATTGCCGTTGTAGCTTCGCGAAGTCTTCAAACCGGCGTAAACAACATCATCTGCAGTTATCCTTTATTATTAATCTCGTGAAAAAGAGATAAAACAATGAAGCAGAGGGAAGACGCCCACTACCGCTTAGTTATTGTGAGTAAGTTCAATTCATCTCGCAAGGACAAAACTATGCATGTATACTCAAAGCTCCACTACATTTAATCCAGGATATTAATTCAGAATCAAATTACACAAATCATCAATTAGCGAGCACTACAGCAAACTAAAAGTACAGTGGCTATAGTGACTAAGATAAAAACGCCCGAGCGACGTCAGAGAGAACCCAGTCTTCAGCGGGACTTGTATCTCGAGTCCGGATCACTAATCACACCAGCCCTACCCTACGCGCCTGCTTTCTGTGATTACTCAGATCACGTGCAAGAGTCGCTCGCATCGGGAGAAAGAAGGGCCAGATAAACTGAAAATGATGACTACGACCTTTGGCTAGGGAGCAACTAACGCCGTGATATATCGGTGGCAAGTAATTAGCTGTCGTGACTGGCGCTATAGAAGAAGCATGGGCTGCCTCCGTGCAATAATTTATCGACAATTTGTGACCCGCGCAAAAAAAAAAAATAACAAGTGCCAGGGGCTAAGCAGGCAACGACACCCCCCGACGCTGTGTGAACAATAGAACACGCTCTGCTATCGCAATTTCGTTCGCGGTGCGATAATCTGTAGGCGCGAAACCACTACATGGGGAAGGTCACAGCGGCACGCGAAGCCAGAGCTGGAACAAAGGTGCGCGCGCGAAATACCAAGCTTAGTTAGGCTTAGGATGTCGTCGACCCTGCAGGAACAACGCATGCGACCTCGAATACGGCTTCTCTCTTTGTGGAGAAGAATAACTCGTCTCCGTAGCGCCAGAGTGAGAACAAAGAAAGGGCGCCCCCTCATTCGGCGCTAGGCGAGCTTGCGCCATCGACTTGATAGAACCGATTACTATAACGCAATCCATCGCAGACGGAGATTTAAAAGGGAAAGAAAAAAAAAAGGGAAAGGCAGGTAATTACGCCGCGGGCGATGCATCAGGTGCAGGCACCGCGCCGATCTGCCTCCATTAAGCGAAAACAAACATTAAGTTATGCCGTGCCGCCTTCGCCGCACTGCAGGCAAGCCGCGCGGTAAAACACGTTCGGATAAGCGCTGTGTGGATCGACCCGCGGCGGCTTCTCCCGTAATGTCCCGATTCCCCTTCCCATCTCCCCTTTACTGCCTGCCGCATTCTCTCTCTCTCTCTCTCTATCCGTGCGTTATCGGCGCAATCTCCTATCGAACGCTGGTTGGGCTTCGCCGGGCCGCCCCCGTGTCGTGCGGGGCTCGCCGCCCCTCCAGCGGCCAGCGGCTGACACTCGCGTGCAGTCCTTTTGGTAGACGCGCATCGACCTGCCACAGCGCTCCGGGATGCCTGCCACATCAGTGGTGGTTGCATGTGTCAGCAGCATCAGCACAGACAGATACAGGGAGTTACCTCCTCCTTGTCAGCAGAGTGCACGTCAGGGCTAGCTTGCGGCCCGTGATTTCGGGACCTGTACAACGGGAACACTGGTACTAGCAAGTAATTCATGTGCTATAGCGGTGCCTAAGAACAGAGACTGGCCATTTGTGATTTTAAAAAAACACGTTGTTAGCAATGTCCGTTGACAGAAAGGTCATTTTGGTTTCAGCTAGTTGGTGTCTTTGGTGTGAAACGTCTACTCAGCGCGAAACGACCAGTATACGGAACCTTATACAGCACCACGAGAAGACAGGAGAGATGCAGTTCTGCGTTTACGTGTACCTCGTCTGTTCGCCGCTATCTCATAAAAAACATGACTCTCAGACAATCAGAGACAGTTCTTACGATCCAAAACAAAAACTATGGCAGACGGAAAGTTAGAAGTTAAAAGTTAAATACTGACGACGAAAGGAAATGTGCGACGAGAATCAGTTCTGTTGAGGACATCACAGCGGCAATGATTATAGTTAAATTGCACAGCGAAGATACTGGACAGGAAACAAAAAAAAGAAATAGAAAACTCGCATTCATTGCAGGTAACGTAGGCAAGAATATGGTGCAGCTTGTTGTAGAACTAATCTAGAGGACCCCGACTATCGGACGACAAATTCTAACAATAACTCTGATGCTCCGAGTAATCGTTAGAACTTGTCTCCCGCTTTTAAATGCAGCCAATCATTTTTTATTTTTATTGGTTTACAAGTTGTCTGAACGAAGCAGTTGAGCATTTCACGTGCACTAAGCACATCCGCGTAGAACACAAGATAATTGTCTGGCGTGCACAACACAACTTCCGCGACATCTGTATTTTCCAGCCAGAGGCGGTCCGATCGCTTGCACAGATAAAATGGTTCCAGCAACCGGAAATGTTTTGACTGGATGGAGAATTTCGTGACGTCATTCAACCACGCTTTTCTCGCTTGCGATGTATTTTATTTTTAACTCGTGCCACGTTAGGGTTCGCGTAGATATTTTTACGAGCGGTTTCGTTCCATTGGTTCCCACACATGCGGAAAAGCGTTAACCCAGATCTGATTAAAAATTGCAACGACGGCGAATTATTGAATTTATCCGGAACAAAAAAAAGAGTGAGAGCAAGAGATATAGTGAGAGATAGAGTGCTTTAACGACAGTTTTGCGCCGACACTGTTTACGCCGTAGTCCACGTAGATTCGAAGTTGATAAATGCAAGTTTTGGGGACCTACGGTAGAAGCCTTCCCATAATCAGTTGCATCCTCCCTCTCTATCTTAAGCTAAATCGAACGTGTTTACAGTGCCAGAACTCAACGGTCCGGGGCCATTAGCCTGGATTGTTCAGGCCCCGAGATATCTATGATGCATCAGATTTAACATTGAAGTCAACCGCCTGTTTAAAACCCGTTCGCCGTAAACAGATTTATTCAACGTTTCAGGCGATACGCACTCTTTCCGAGGCGTAGTCCGGCATTATAATAATGTCGCAAAACACAGGAATAATCGAAACGGACGACATGGGCGTTGTTTCACCCGCCTTGCTTAGTCATGGGTTTACCGTATGGGAATGGCCGAGAGCCCGATGTGCGACTCCTGTATGTGCGAGGAAACCATCGAGCACCTATTGTGTACCTGTCCTCGCTACGACGTACAACGCCTCTCTCTCAGAACAACTTTAAACCGGCTGGACTCGAGACCGTTCTCTGAGTCAAAGATACTCGGACCGTGGCTACACCCGTCACTGGCACAAAAAGCGTTGCGTACATTAGTACTGTATTTGAAGTGCACCGGTTTAAGAGACCGCCTATAGTGTCCCTGTACATAGTCCCACGTGTACTCAGTGCTCATTCTCTCCCTATTTTTCTCTATCTCCCCTTTCCCTTACGCCCTAGTGCAGGGTAGCAAACCGGATGCTCTTCTGGTTGACCTCCCTGCCTTTCCTCTTCTTGCTCTCTCTCTCTCTTATTTTATTCCTTGCGATATCATTACAATGCTGTAACATGAAACAACCGGCTCAACTTTATAAACTTGTGTAGTTCTGCAGCAACCTATTGCTCTGGTTTCTTCCGCTGTGGCCCACAGCGCGTATAAGACCACATTAAGCCGCACAATTGACAAAATAGTAAGTAATATTATAAAATTAATTATGATATGAAATATATAAATATAATTATAATAATATCAGGACAACTTGACAGGCGACGATCCTCCTTTTGAAGAAGGGTATTCTTCGAAGTGGCAAAAAAAAAAAAGGAAAAACAATATGAGAGGAAATCGCGGAGTCGGAGTGACAGAAAATGGTGGCAGATAGAAAAAACATTGGCAATAAAATTTATTACATAAACCGAAACGAGAGAAAACGAACAGGACAAAAACAAAACGTAAAAATGTCAGGCAGGCGGCGGTGGCTTCACTTTCAGGATCCTCAGGGCGCATGAGGTGAAATGGGAGGCGTGGGGCATCGAAAATCGAAGCTGCGGACGGCGGGAAAACAAACAAAAAAATCATCGTAAGAGGAAACAATTGGAAAGAGACCGGTGCCCTGGAGGGTGCGCCATCGGCGCCCGCCATAACGGGGACCCCCGCGCTTTTGATACGAGAAGCCCCCCGGTATAACTCTCTTTGCTCTCTCAAACGTCTCGTTCGTCCCTCACCTTCATCCTCTACCCTCCCCCCCAACCCCCCACCACCCCCTGTTCTGACCCGGCGCGCACGGACCTTATCTCGTCACATCTGCCGCCGCCTCTGGCTCCTTGAAAACAAAAGAGTGAGGAACTGGACACAGGACGACTCCACCATTCCGTCCGAGCTGATCGCTGTTCTTTCTTTCTCTCTCTCACTGTCTTTCTTTCTTGCCTTATTTCTTTTCCCGCTTCCGAGACTAAGACATATTGAGCCGTCACGCCCCTCCAATATCCTGCAACGAGAGCTAACGTCCGTCACGAGAACGGCCGAGAGCTCGGCGGCGGAAAGGTATTTCCGAGAAAACGTTGATCCCGGTTCTTCGAAGGCTCCTTTTTCGCCGCGAGCGCCTACGTACGCTTCGGCGTCGGCGAAATTCTATGCCGCACCGAGTGAGAGCATGATTCCCGTCGTAGGGAAAAGTCCGAAAAATTTTGATCGAGTAGCCGAGATGGACGCCGCGTGTTCCTTTTGTTTGTTGTTGTTATCGTTTACTTATCACTCGGTGCATTTGTCAACGGTGTCATCTACGCATATCAACATCGTCATTTTGTTCCGAATAATCGGCACGTCCGAAAACAAGGCCAGACACGCAAGGTTACGCGGTGAACTTTGCCTTGCGTCCTTTATTTCTATTTTGCCATTCTCTCTGCTATACTGTTTCGTCGATAGAAAGACAACGGACACATGCGGACAAGACCAGCGCTGACTATCAAGTGAGAGAGAGAGAAAGAAAGGAAAAGAAAGACAAGGAGGTTAGCCAGTGTAAATACCGGCTTGCTACCCTGTACTGGGGAAAGGGGTAAGGGGAATAATAGGTGATAGAAGAAACAAATAAAAAAATTGAAGTAAGAAAATTCGCGCAATAACGTGACCCTACGCGCTACAACGTTCAAAGCCGGTCCTTGAAAGCCGGAAAGGATAAATAAAAGTGAAACTTTTATTTATCAAGAGCGCTTCTTATAAGTGCCGTCCCTTCAGCTTTTCAATATAGGGAGACACTTATTGAGGAATGTAAACACACAATACACTCCTAAGACAAACAACAGATACCTATTTCTTGATCTAACCAAGTATGCAACGAGAGATACTTATCCAACAAGCGAATAACATTAATTCTACGACTGCTTGCGTTGCTTTCCGTGCGCAGCCTTCACAATTGCCGCTCTAAGTTATATATATCAAGAAGTGTGGCAGCTCAAACTACAAGATCGTAGCTATAGCTCGAAACTTCCCCTAATTGCATCGCTATAAGTTTAAAAAAATTATAGATTCGCTAAGCGTCACGTAAATTTTTCATGCATCGTTACGGTGCAAAGTGACCAGCGCTATAGGCATGGGTACTTGACAGGAGAAGAGGAGCTTGAAAAGCATGGCTCGAATTGTATATAGGATCTAACGGCCCGATACTGAACCCAAGGTTTTGACGGATGCCGTATATAGCAAAGGGTCCCGGATTAATTTCTGCCACCTGTGGTTCTTTAGCGTACACCTAGAAGAAGTACACAAGTGTCTTTTTGCATACGTCACCCATAGGCACGCAACCGGTAATCGAACAGACGACCTCGTGTTCAGTATTACAGAACGCCGTAGACACGCAGCCACAGCGGCGATTGACAAGCATGGCGCCCGTTTTTGAGTAGGGTGATGCCGCCCTGTGCATATAAGTACTGAATTGTTTCCGGCTTCCTCGTTTCGACATAAATTAATTAATCCAACAGAAGACAGCTACAACAGCCTGCGAATAAACAATAGGATGCATGCGAAAGGTAGGGACGTTAACCGGAAGACGAACATACGGTCTGCTACCCTACACTGGAGGAGTACTAAGGGAAAGCAGAAGGAGTTCAGAGAAAGCTCAAAAGGAAGCGCGCCGCGAAATGAAAGAAATAAATAAAACATATTGCAGACCCCGCGCTCTGTGGGAATCGGCTCAAGCGAAGCTTTCATCCGTGTTTGCAAAGGACGCGCAGCTTTTCCTTAGCGAACACTTGTATGCGTACAGCACACGACCAAGCTGGAACAAAGGCAGTCAAGGCACCCATGACTCGCTATTGCCGTTGTCTCATTACGCTCCATTCGCTCCCTTTCCCCGCCGCATTCAAACTTACTTTCACGGAAGGAGGGCGCTGGTTAAAATATCGCTTCGGTGCTCGCATACTGCAGTGCCTCGACGTCTGTCCTCCGTTCACTCGCACCTGACGCCACCCGTTCTCCGAGTCGGATGGGTCTCGAAACGAATCGGGAAGCAGTTTGTTCCGATGCGACGGCGTTCCCTGCCCCCCCCCCCCCTCCCCCCTTGCGCGACACCGCGGTGCCAGTTCGTGGCCCAAATTTATCCACCCTCCCCCTACAGCGTCGAGCGATGCGGCGCGCGGAGGAACAGCGTCATCGCTTCTCCTTTCTCCTCAGACGGGGAGAGGGCGCTGCCTGTCACACACAGTTGGGACCCAAAGTGTCCCCCCCCGTCTTGCGAAGAAAATCCGGGAGAATGATAAAAACAAGAACGCATCAAGGAACCAAAAAGTAAACAGAGCGGCTGGCGGCTACCTAGCATTGCAGCCAGGCAGCACCGACGCGACCGCAGCTGCCGCCGCCGCCGCCTAGATGCCGCTGTCACGGACTGAAGGCGGCTCAGGCGGCAAAAGCGCGGCGCCGGCCCTACGTCGTCGGCACACGCGCTTTCTCCGTAATGGAAAAATCACACCGCGGATCCAAGCAGGCAAGTAAACGAAGCAATCAAAGCAAGTAAGCGAGCGCGTGGTTTGTTGTTTTGTCTTTTCAATACGGTCTGCTTCGGAATGTCTCGAAGCCTGCGACGCGTACGCGCTCGTGCGAACTAGTCTGCTCGTCTTCGTGATTTCATTGTCTTCTTTTTCTGCGTATTTGCCGGCTCGCGAAAGCTTTATGGATGGTTTAAAAGCTCCGGGATGCCGCCTTCTGCGAAGTGTCTCGTGTTATGGCGAGTCACTGGTAAACGCACGGTTTAGGTTTACGGGTTAAGTGCTTGTGAGCTTCGGCGGCTGGTTGTGGCACATGTAGTTAAGCGTGGTTTTCGTGTAGGTAAAGGCGGAAATGAAAGTGTTTCTCACTGTGGCAGGGACATGGTGCTCGATTTAATTCTCCGCGTGAAATTGCATAATGAATAGAATTGGTGAATAGTCGCTTATAGATGTGACCCTTTTTGCCGGCTTTGAGTTGTCTCCAAGGGTACAACTAGTTATTTCCGGGGTGCTCTTAGTCTGTGTACTTCTCCCAGTAGGTCAACATTTCAACAGAATATATGATTGCAGTACTAGCTGCAATCATGTATTAACTTGTATATCGTGATATTGGTGATTGGTGTCAGTCGAAGAGACGTGATGCGGCTTATAATTTCATGTTAATTTTATGCATGTATAAATGGTGCAAAAAAAATAAAGCTGAACCATGTAAGACAATACGAGACTGCGCTTTTGTCTTACGCCTTATTCCATTTTTTTTTCATCTACTGTACTAGTACTGTACTAGTAGTTAATCTTCAATAGAGGTTTATACCGCCACATACTTACACGTAGCTTGCAAGCAGCTTAATATATCACATCAAATTATATGAGCAGCTTAGGATATGAACAGTTATATAGAGGTTCTTGAGATAACAAGGCTGGGCGAGTCTTTGTTATGCTATCAGTTATGGATGTCTGCTTTCTATCGGGATCTGTTATTCAGGCCAAGCAGGTTTGTGCTTTCGTTTTCTTTGTACTTGTGCGTATATTTGGTTTATTCTTGTACAACCAGTATTGATTATGCACGTTAAAGAACTAAACCTTCAGTTGTTAGTGCGCCTTATGATCGTCCCCGCCTCCTCTTATTTTTCTTTTTTTTTTTTTCTTTATTTTTTGTCTTTCATGTTCTTTGGCACTGTTTGCCGCTTAGGAGGTGACATCAATTTATTAAAGCATGAGAATCGAGTATCAGACATTAAATATTGCGATGAAAGGAAATCTGTAAGACAAAGGGAAAGAGAGAGAGAGAGAGAGGAACCGATGGAAGTTGGAGAAGTTAATTAAACTTGCCAACTGTATAATACAGTCGCTCGAACAGTAGTGTGCTCATGCCACTGAAGCAAGTCTATTATTTCTAAAGATTTCGCTGATGAAAGTGATGACCCATTCTTTAGTAAAATAATTTCTTTGATGACTGACCCATGCCGGACGGCTCAATAACAGCGCACAGGATCACAGCAAGAAAGCGCGCACGGAAACGAGGACGCGCTATGTTTCTCGTCTTGTGTCCAATTTTGTTTATATTGCTACACGCGTGTGGTACTTGATTGTTTGACCGAGGCGCGCGGGCGCCATCACTCGAGAAAAGAAGAGGAAGAACGAGCTGGGCTCGCGCTGTGAACCTAACCGGTCAGCGCTGCAACCGCTGTTGTAAATACAACCTGTAAATAGTTGCCCGAAGAGGAAGAACGAGTCAGTAAGATGGGCAACTATTTACAGGTTGTATTTACAACAGCGGTTGCAGCGCTGACCGGTTAGGTTCACAGCGCGAGCCCAGCTCGTTCTTCCTCTTCTTTTCTCGAGTGATGGCGCCCGCGCACCTCGGTCAAACAATCAAGTACCACACGCGTGTAGCAATATTTATATGGCGGGCAGGGTAACGGCAAGGAATAGCGGGGCATGTGCATCCAAATTCTCGATGTTGTAGTTTTGCCACTCTATAGCCACGAAGAACTTCGCTTAAAGCTTGAATTGTCGCAAATCTTTAATGTTGCGATTGTGTTTCGCACAACTAAGAGAAACAGCGGAAAATTGGCACATATATTACACCACAATACCGAGCACGAAACGGCTGGGTAGTAGCCGCCACGCGAGACGAAATGCGGAAGTGAACGTCTTTGAGACCGAACCATCAAATATAGAGCGTTTTCGCCGAATGATAAACTGTGAAAAATAATGTATCGC
This sequence comes from Dermacentor silvarum, assembly GCF_013339745.2. Lineage (NCBI taxonomy): Eukaryota > Metazoa > Arthropoda > Arachnida > Ixodida > Ixodidae > Dermacentor > Dermacentor silvarum. The sequence continues at coordinate 35,657,479 of NC_051157.2, forward strand.
GCTTTCTTCCCGCAACGCCATGTGATTTGACAGAGGTGCAGCATCTTCAGCACCTCGTGTACCAAGAGCACGTTAAAGAACTCCGGGTGGTCAAAAATGTATTAATCCCGAGCCCTCCACGGCGGCGTTCCTCATATAGTCCACTGTGGAGTTTTGGAACGTTAAGCACCATCAATCCTCTTTAGCATGCAGGAAAAAGACGCTCCTGCTTAGCAGTTGACGGCTTGGGCCAGCGGGCTGGCACCGCTCTGAAGCAACACCACCACGACCATGTATTGAGATTGCGAGTAGCATTAACGTGGGGATGGTGTTAAAGGGAAGAAAGGGGAAAAAAGGGGGAAAGCAATACAAAAACAACGGAAGTCCAAGCATCTTCTCCTGTCCGCCGCAGGCGTCCATGCAACGCTGCGAAATGAATAAAGGGGAGCCTCGCGACAACAACGCGACGCCGCTTCCCATCGGCGAGGCGGAGAGCAAATCGGCCGCGGAACGCGCCGCGCCAACAGCTCCCCCCCCCCCCCCCCCCCCACTTCCGTGAAATATGGCGACGATGTGCGTAATTAAATGAAAACAACGCGTTGCGTGCCCGTGTGCGTGCGCGCTCCTGAGGAGGCGCGCGAGCGCCCAAATCGAGGTCAGGCCGACGACGCGACGACGCCAGGAGGAGGAGGAGGAGGAGAAAACCCAGCGCAGCGGCGCCGGCTAAAGGAAGCTCGCGGAGTTCCGCTAAAGGGGGGTGGGGAGCAAGGCACAACGGAACGGCTGGCGCCGAGCCAAAATCTGGAGGCAGCGACGGTGAAAACTCCGCCTACGAGCTCGGGCACGAGGCCTGACGGATCACCGCCGGGCCTTCTTGAGCGCGGCGACCTCGCGGTTGTGTGTTTAGTGCAGTGCGAGGGACAGTGTGGCCGGTTCTGTGGAGCCCTTCCTTGTTGCCGCTGACCATTCTCACGAGACCCGAAGCGCATTTAACGGGCATCATCTGGTTCACCTTGGATGCCTTCGCTATAGGATGTTTTCTCACGTGATCGTAGTGTGGACCCCCGTATAGACACGTACTAAGGAACAAATTCAGTATTTCAAAAGCAAGCCAAATGGAAGACGAAAATGTGGGAAAAGAAAGGCTCCCCGCGCGCGTGTAACAAGCCTGTCACAAATGTTTGCGACGTGGTGACTGTTGTCGCTGCCGTCTGTGTTTACGTTATTGTTCGCGCAGTTTTCCTTTGCTATTGAAGAGGTTTAGAAATAGCGCTTTCCAGAGGCTATAGCGTACCCAGAGACACAATCCCCGCTCGCGTTCTTTTACATTTCTTTTGTATGGCTTTTGTATTTTTTTTTGTAAGTCGGTCCGATAGCGTCCCATATATATTTGGTTTCCTTATTTCTAACACTCCATAATGACCGATCAAGTATATGCTCATGTAAGTAAATGATCCGTGTGTGTGTGCGTGCATGCGTGCAGCCAGCGACTACCAAGCTCAATTCCTTCGTCTTTATCATTATGGAGTAGTATCAGCAGTGGCATGCAAGACCTTCTGCTGAAACCTTATCCTTCGAGCGTTCCTTGAACACGTCCACTGACTTTCCTTATTTTTCGCTGTAGAAACATAGACGAGTGCCGAGATAAAGGTCTGGCGAGAAAGCAATAAGACATTCTTACACGAAAACGAATGTAAGCGCTAGATAAAGAAAGGACGTACGACAATCTCGGCAGACAAGCCGTGCACTCTAATGGCTCCTCTTCTTTATTTTGCACGAAGGCTGGTCAGCTCTTCGACAAACGAGAGCGGAACAAAGACTCTGTAATGAAAGCGAGCGAGCTCGAACCAACGCCTCCTATAGATAGCACAAGGCCGGTGCACCTCGGTCCATGACGTCATGCTACTTTGGCCGAGTGCCATAGAATGTAATGGGGATGACTTCATTTTTTTTATTCCTTCTATCCCCTTTTATTCTCTTTACCCCTTTAACCCAGCGTAGGATAACCAGCCGGTACTTACACTGGTTAACCTCCCTGTCTTTCCCCCCTCTTTTTGGCTCCTCTCGCGAGTAATCCGCGGTGATTTTGACGTCACAGCTTTGGCCACGCCGGGCTTCGAAATTTAGGTCCAAGTAGCGTGAAGTCATACAGCAAAGTGCACAGACCTGCTATCTAGGAGGCATTGGCTCGGCCCGGTCGCGCGTCTTGGATGCAGTTCCGGAAGGCAAGAGCGAAAGACGAAGCGACACACTCGCAAAACGTAACTGCATTGCGTGCACGAACATGCTCACGGGAAGCTGAAAACGCCTTCATTTCGTTCCGCATAAAGCGCAGGCGTAGTCAATTTTCTGCGTAGTCAAGAAACCTAAATGAATGACTGAAAACTTTAAAAGGCTGTCTGCAAGTTCCTGAAAGTCAGATAATGTGCGTGTATATATTTAAAACAATTTTAGAAGTCTCTGTACAGTATAATAAACTAGACCATCTTTCCAAATATTTCTCATTTCGCGTAAGCAGTGACCATTAAAGTATCTTAGACAATCATTGCTTTAAAGTGTCTCAACCAAAATCTGGGCCGACTACCTAAAGACAGGCACTGATTACTGCTGGCCAAACTTCGCGTTACTGACTAGAATTCCTGAGGCCGGCCACGGAGAGAGGCCGGCAGCGCGCATTTGACACTGACACGTGAACTATACCTTCTCCGTCATTTCTTCACAAACACCGAGCCCCTGCTGGACCCGACACCCATTTCCTTTCAACTATCGCCTTTTGCGTTTCGGACCCTGCAAGCCTGAATAAAACTGTGCACTAATGTGGGAGCTACAGACCCGGGAACGAATACGCAAAGCGTTTCGTTAGTAAGTGCTCTCTGCCATTGGCCGGCAGCTTTCGCTAATGGTATGTCCAGCATCATGATTGGCTGATATTCGCTCTTACGAACAGTTCTAGTGTAAGAGCTTTTTGTTAACACGGGGCCTGCTTACAAACGCGCTTGCCCGTGTGACAAATGCTCCTGGCTGGCGGACGCGCCGGCCAGTTACGCAGCAAGCAGTGGCAAACTAAGCAAGATGACGGCCAAGCGAGAATTGATCTTACGTGTGGAGAGCTTCTTGAATTCGGTCCTCTCTAGGCTGACGACAGTTCCGGAACGATAGAAATCTACAGACAAGACCACTTTCTCTCAACGCATATCTGTACTTCTGTTTGTGTCCAGAGTACAGATATATCATATGGAATGTGTGAGTGAGAGTCTGGGCACAGAAGTTCACAAAGCGTCCACAGAGACTGGCTGAGCTCATGGTTAGAAGCTATCTCACATTTCGATCGGTTGTTTATAAAAGCACGTGGAATAAAGACATCTTTATATGAAGTGCACAGGTGGTAGGTATAAGCATTACTGATGAATCTCTCTAGAGTTTCTACGAACTTTCAAGATAAATTTTCGGGAAGTATAACTTACACAGTGCTGTACGGTATTACGGAGGCGAGCAAAGACCGCGCGTTGCCGTGACGGCGATCAGGAAGACGGGTGGAGAAACGTAGGGAAACGCAAACACCGCGTCTCCTCGCAAGCAGAAAACTACTGGCCACGCAATCCCTTTGACGCGCGAAAAGCTTTTATAACTTTTTTGGTGATATTCCATTACACGGCATAGACGAGGGAGGCGGGGGGTATCCATGCCTTCGGGAGCGCCCTTTCCTGGCACATTTTGCCTTGCTCCGTTAAAGTTTTCGCCTCTTGGCCGGCATCCACTTATGACGTTGCTTCGGTCAACAGAAAAGTGATTGACTGCTTTGAAAATGATTTACAAACAAGAATAACAGGACGCTTCCTTCCTTCTTCTCTTTTTCTTTCTACGCGGTCAGAGAAGACTGCTGGCGGAGAATTTCATTCAGTTCATGTACACACTCGCCTTTCGATGAAAAAAAAAAAAGCACTATATATAAGGGAAAAAAATAGAAGCGGGAATTAATGATATCTAAAGTAATATTACAAGGATTTCGAAACCAATATTGCACGAAACCTACGCAAATTCCACTTGTGCATATATATCAATTAACGAATGATCGTTACGTATAATACAGGTTAAATCATCACAAGTAATTCCCAATGGGACTGGAACGTACCGCCCTATAACTCTTAAACAGAAGACACCAGTCATGAAAAAAAAAATGTTTTGTAGACAAATATCTACAGATTTTTTTATAGACTGTCCAAATAAACTTTTGTAAGGGCCGGTGGTCCACCCGCGAGTTGCATAATTTTAGATCTTACGAATGCGCACTGGGCTCGTCGATGTTGCCACCGGCGAGTTGTTTCCTCTCGTTTTATTTGGGCACAAGGTCACTAAATCAACGGCGTGTATCTGCAAACTCGTCATGCTTCACGGCTTCATGTCGTTATATCGTGACAATATAACTGTACAAGCCCTGCGAACTCCACATATAAATATCTCGTTCCTCCTTCGTATATTAATACATCACAGCTATATGTTACAACAGTATCTTTACAACGACAAAAAAAGAAGAAAAAGAAGGCGCACCGTAAACGTAATATATTATCATGCGTAAGAGTGACGAAGAGGACGCGTCCTCTTCACGGTACTATAAACTCGATCGCGTGTCCGACAGCTTTGTATTTGCTTTAATTTTCTTTTCGGCATAATAAATGCTAATAATTTACCCTCATGAAGGCCCATGAACAATGTCAACTAATTCTATAAATCGAAAATCGTGACGACGTTGCGCTTCTTTTATTTATGTGCAGTGTCGATTAGAACATAAGCTCTTTTGACCCACCGACCTTGAGAAGCTCCTGATTATACCATGTCATTACGTTCCGAGCGAACGATTGCAGGTCAGTGGGCGGGTGATACGATCGCGCACTTGTGTATATTCTAGGCTTTGAGCGTCGCGCGTGTATAAGCGTAATGCAGTTGCCTCAATTGAACCATAGAAGCCAATCACTGATATATTTATGCACTCTTTGCGCACACACACGCACACGCACACGCACACGCACACACACACACACACACACACACACACACACGCACACACACACACACACACACGCACACGCACACGCACACACACACACACACACACACAAACGTGCGCGCGTTCGCCAATTACGAAAGACCGCCTTTTGGAACCGCAGCAGTATAGTGTAACTCATGGTCCGTACTGACAAGGGAGGAAGACAGGACAGCGCTTGTCCTGTGTTCTTCCCTTGTCAGTGTTTATTTCGCGCTGTTCCTTCACTGATGGTCCAGTCGTTTTGCTACTAAATAAAGTTGTGCTTTCATTAGTGGCTAGCATCCTATTTGTGTCTCAATTGAGATAGTAGACTCGTGCTTTTGTACACTTCAGCAAATAACTTTGACAACACCTAATTAAACACCAAGACACAGCTCGGTTCAACATCAGCTTGGAGGGTCCTTCTGATTGCCCGAAACCATCTCTTTCCTGTTTGTTTTTAATTTGAAATGTTTCCTGAAACATAATCCAACTTACAAAACAAGTTCAAAAAGCCGTCACACGTGCACGACCAAGTTTGTTTCAGGCATAAAGTCTAGCAAGGCCCCGTGAAACGGCCCAGTCAGGATGACGGCGCTGACGAAGAATGGTTGATCGGTAAACCATCTGTTTGCTAAAGTATAGAAAACAAAAATTCTGCAATTCATGCTTTTTTTTCTAATATTCCAAGTTTCCTCGTAACCCAGAAGCCGTGGTTTAATCATAGCATATCTCACCTCAACGTGGATTCGAACGTGAAAGTCACAGATGAGCGGCTGAGGAGCACACTATTATTCATGATTTGCAAAAGCACCGAGGCGACGCTGCATCGCAACGTGTCGTGCCGAGTAACACCACTACACCGCGGGCGAAGCGCCGCCGTGGCCATTAGGAAACAAAAGACGGGTAGTACTCAACGGCGGCTAGCAATTGCGCAACCGCGCGCTGCGCCGGAGAAGCAAAGGCGAAGGTCATCACGACTGCATGCAGAAGCCGCCGCCGCCTTCCTCGCGGAAGCGTCCCACGCTGCGCGAAAACGAAAAACCCACGGCAGGGTTGAGAAAAGTAAGAATGGGAGTCGCGAAAGTCGGCCGCGTCCTCGGCCCACTTCCCCGCCGGGCAGCAACGGGCAAGCATGCGAAGACGGCGTCTGGTCGACGCGATACTACACTCCGTCTCATCACAACCGTGCAGTGCGGTGAAGGCTGCGAATCGCGTCAAGAACGAGAACCGAGACTCCGCCACTTTTATCTCCTAACAACCCATTCGGTGCGTCAATCCACTCAGATGGCAGGATCGCGGATGGATGAGAGGCGCACAAACAGGCACAATGAGGCGGTAAACGAGGCCTTTTTTATTTATTTCTGGTTTTTCGTTCGTGAATGGTTGATGTAATCCGCACCTTTGTCCGCGCTGCACATATTTCGGTAAGACGAAGTTGATGCGGCCGGCCCGAAGAGACCTCCTTCCTTCATCTAAGGGTGGTAGCTACGAAGTACGGCGTTGCGGTGCGTGGCGTTCTGTACGCAACTAAACCCGCTAGAGCAGCCTGGGTACGTTGTTTATCGGGCCGTTGTATACATAACGCACCCCGGGCGTGTGTCGGTTGCTCCACTTGAGTCGCCTTCATCGAGCGTATACACACTATTTCAGTGCAGTAGGTGTTGAGCGAAGAAGAGAAAGGATTTTTTAAAGAATCGTGGAAAGAAGGCATCGGCGTCTTCAGTGCCGTCATAAGGCATTCATCACGCTCCCTCTTCGCTTAGCGCAGAGGCGTGTAGAGGTGCGCTGCCCGGCCAACTGCCTGTCACCAAGGGTGCGTGCGATACATTAAGAGTTGCGGCACAGTTGTGTAACGCTATAACAGCCTGTGGTGTCGGTGGCGTGCTTGCATTGTTACGCGCACGCCGGAAGCGAGGAAAGGGCCCAGAGCGGAAACGAATGAAAAACAGGAACGTGGCACGCACCCCTCATGTTGTGCCCCTCTCCAGACGTGGCAGCCAATGTGCCTCGTTCTCGCTTCTCGCACAACTCAACCTGCTCGTATTTCGTTCTCTTTTCTCGGGTAATATGACAGTGCGTGGTTCTGCCTCGGTAGCAATACACTCGCTAGCGTGATCGAAAAAAAAAAACTGTTGGACACGGATTCACTGAGAAGGCTGCTGTTTGTACATGGATGTTGTTCAAGGCAATTCGTTGTTCCACTCAACGCACGTGTTTCGTGAGAGCTGATTCAGGGATGAAGATACGTGTCGTTTTTGTTACTTGCAAACTGGATGCCTGATAATGTGAAGGACTTGCCGTTAAAAATTTGAAGGTTGCATAGGCGCTCGCGCACACGCTACAATATGTACCAGCACTTCCTCACACAATCACGCGCACGCGAACGCACGCGCCACCTCGTTTTATGAGAAACGTTTCAGTACTCTCCCATACTCTGCTTCCCGGTTATAGGTCCGCCACTGGAGGAATCGATGAGACAGACCACTGTGAGACCGCATAGACACACATAATTTTTTTCTCCGCTACGTCTCACGCCATGGCGCGTTAATGAGCTCCACTGTGCTATCTTCACAGGATCGATACCAATGGAACACGTCGGCTGTTATATTGCCATTCCGACGAAGACGCGACAGCGTCCTGCTTGCGCGACGACTCGGAACTCGCGCACTGCGTTTATCATTACGAGCTTAATATTGCTAACCATAACTTGGTCTAGCTGCAGCACCAAATACATATTTATATAAAAACGCCGCGCGCGTTCGTTACGAACGCGGGCAAAACGCCGACGGCGTCGACAACAGTTCTGCGCGTTGCTGGTGCTGCTGCATGTCCAAGTTTATACAGCTGATAAAACTACTATCCTTACTCCGTATAGCTGTCTACTAATTTGCTATCGCAATTGGTGCTTCGCCTTTCGGGTGAAACTGCGACAACTTTTTTTGGGCTTGTCTTCATTTCCGATTGCGGCATGCCGCCAACAAAAGCGAAGAGCTCGTGAATGGCAACACAAATATAGGCATCCGCAAGTAAAACGTGTAGTTTTCTGCTTCCCAAGTGCGAATCTTCATGAGTAAGAGCCACATAAACGACGCGTACTTTTTCTTTTACTTTGTTTGCTTTCTCTCTGACTTTCATTGTTTCCATCAGGCGACAAAAGTTACACCTGCGTCTCTCAGTTGTCACAGAGAACCGAACGATCACTTAACATTATAGTTTCAGATAGGGGGGAGGCATAAAGGGCCGGGCATTCAGCTTGAGCACGCAAGCCACCTTGCTTCCCTTAACCTAAAAACTCTCTCATAAGGATTTGCCATTGAGATTGCCATTGAGCCTGGTGCAATGCAAGTCACGTACGACCTGCGCCAGTGAAAGGCGGAGCGCATTATCGCACGGTGACACTACACACAGCGCGTCGACTTTTGTCTCCTCTTCTGATTGGACACGACGTGGCTGCTGCAGGTGCAACTTCGCTGCACTCAACTGCGCGCTCCGAGACGGATCTCAAGGCTCGTCCATTACCTCCGTGAAAACGGGGAGGTGTGGCCAGTGGGGAAGAAAAGGGGAGGCCGGGTCGGGGAAAGGGGGGGGGGAGGGGGGGAGACGAGCCAAAGTGAGCACACGCGCACGCGCGAAGACAAGCTTTCCTGATGGATGGCGGTTCCCTCACGAGGAGAGGCCCCCGCCGCTGCTCTTGCAGCGCCACGCCAGCAGCCCCGCGTCGACCTGGTCTTGGCGCCCAGAAATGTACACGGATCGATGGTTGCCGGACTTGAGCCGCGCCGCGCGGACCTGTGCAGCAGAAGCTGCCCGCGGCAGGCGGCGAACCCGCCAACAGACAGCGCACGTCCACTGGGACCCCGCGTCCGGGGCGCGTACCCACGGCGAAGAGCTCTCCCCTTGCGCTGTGCGGAACCCTGCATGCGTTATGGCAGCTAGGCCAGCTAGCAGGAAGCCTTCGGCTTGGAGTAGAGAACGCTGTATGAGACAGGAAAGAAAAAAGGGGGGGGGGGGGGGGGGGGGGGAGGGGCGCAACGAAAGGGCAATGCGCGCACCAGACCAAGCGGGCGATGGCGGGGAGCGGCGGGAGGACGACGTGCGAGGTGCCAAGCTGAGACGCTGAGATCGGGATCCACAACTCGATGAGGCGCGGTGAAAACAGCTGCGCGTTTCTCTGAAGAGTTGATCGCTCCTCAACCCTACCTCCCTCCCCACACCACCTTGCTTCGTTCTTCGTTCTCAGTATACACGTTATTGCCGGCGCCACGCCGTTCTGCCCTTCTTCCCCACCAGCGCAGAGCCGTCATGCTGCTGCCTGCTTGCTGCTCCTCCGTCCGTGGGCTCTTGACAACCACTCAGAGCAAACACTGAAACCGTTGTCTTTATTACTTTTTTTCTTCTTTTTTATTCGCTTTATATATATATAGATTTCAATTTTGACGCGGCACTGTTTTCTTCGCGTTTTGACGGGCCCAGCTGCGACCCACGGCGTTCCACCGGTGCAGAAATTTGAAAGGTCGGAGCGATAAAAGAGAGAGAGATACGAAGAGAGAAGAAGAAGGAGACGCGGTGTGTGTAGGAAGAGGAGGTGCGCACACACGCGCACCTCCTTTAGCGCACCGACGTATTCACTTTCGCGCGATAATGTGCATACGAGCAGCGTCTTTCCTTTTGACTTGTTCAGTGCAGTCGTCCACCAACCTGAGTCATTTGCATAATTCCAACTAGGGGGAAGTGACGCCGTGCGGAGGCATTAAGGCAACGGTGTGATGGCATCCAAAGCTCCTCGCCACGCAGCGGGCGCAGCGACGGTGAGCCGCCACCGCTCGCTGCTCACCGTCTCCGCGCCAAGTGATTAATCGTCTCCGTAGTCGACGCGTGTCGGCGTGGAGGCGGCTAGCCGCTGTGTACAGCTGCTTCGCTGATCTGAATGCGACACGCTTCCACGCGCCGAAGACTGCAGTGCTACCCAAGTGCCTCTGCATCCCGTCTTGTTTTCTTTTTCTTTCTTTTTTTTTTTACATTACCTTCTTCTGTAGCGTGAAGAGTGCACACGACGTAGATTACCGAAGGCGCAATAGGGACAGTGAGTGAGTGAAATAAGAGGATGAGTAGATAGGGTCACGATTTCGCTGCGTCGCCTGCCTCTCTCGAAAGCGGCACAACTGATAGATAGATAGATAGATAGATAGATAGATAGATAGATAGATAGATAGATAGATAGATAGATAGATAGATAGATAGATAGATAGATAGATAGATAGATAGATAGATAGATTGATTGATTGATTGATTGATTGATTGATTCATTCATTCATTCATTCATTCAGGCATTATACACCTTACAAATATCATTGTGTGGACGTGACACAATGGCGAGTGTCACATATTCATGATATTGGTGCTACCAGTGACTGCAGCGATGGAGGCAGAGATGCGGTTCCACATTACCGTGATGCAGGGTGCCGACGATGTGAGTGTGACATGTAGATAATTGACAACTGATGCTCGAAGAAAGATATTGGATAAACTTGGAATGAGTTCCTCTTATCTGTAACAATAAGATAAGCCCTTGAATGTTGAATTCTCATTCGTGAAGCGAATAGGAACTTGAAAATTTGAAGCTAAAGAAAGGACGGATAGGTAGGGCGGCGGTGGATGGCATTGCCAAAAAAAGACGCAATTTTTCCTTACATTAAAGGAACTTCTGAAGCAAAGCAATGGCCCCTTTGCATGAGCTACCATGTCATGTTTCCAAAACCTGCACGCGACAACATGTTGGTCCTTCCCGCCTAGACTTTCGCTTGCATTCTCGTTGGATTAACTTTGACTTTCGGCGGATCGTAGATTTCCCTTTTCAAACCACGCACGTTGTGGCGAACAAGCGTTATATGGATCAAATCGTCGCTCCGCGCATGGTAACGCAAGACGCCGAGCAACGGGATCCTTACAAACTCCGGCAACAGACCCGTCCTTGCAAACATAACGGGGAACGTACAAGAGGCGAAGAAACAACAGCTCTCACGCTAAATATGTCTCGGGGCCCATACCGACAGTACAGAATGTACGCCGTCCGTTCTCCGTGCATCATTATCATCACTATCATCATCATCAGCAGCAGCAGCAGCCTATTTTTATGTCCACTGCACGACGAAGGTATCTCGCTCCGATCTCCAATTACCCCTGTCTTGCGCTAAGTGATTGCAACTTCCACCTGCAAATTTCCTAATTTCATCACCCCACCTAGTTTTCTGCTGTCCTCGACGGCGCTTCCCTTCTCTTGGCACCCATTCTGTAACTCTAATGGTCCAGCGGTTATCCATCCTACGCATTACATGGCCTGCCCAGCTCCATTTTTTCCCCTCTTAATGTCAATTACCACCTGTTCTGCCACTGTCCACGATATGCCTCAGAAAGACAAAAACTTGCTAACGCGCTACAAAAACTGGACAATCGGCCGCTTTCTGTGCAGGTGCTGCTGGAACACCGCCCCCCATCGCTCGTCGGCCCACAAAGGGGTGAAGGCATTTTGTGCTTTTTGAGGACGATGGGCTTGTGTGAACGTCTTTGATTAATATAGTGCAATAGCACACGCGTCTGCGAACTCACCGCTAATTTCCTTCTTTCCTTCCCTCCTCTCTCTCCCTGTCATCTTTGTGTTCCTCTTTCCCATTCCCCCCGGTGTAGGGTAGCCAATCGGACGTTATTCTGTTTAACCTCCTGCCTTCTGCTTTTCTCTTTCCTCCTCCTCCTCCTCTTCTTCCTCCTCCTTAGTGTCAATTAGATATCGGCTTCCCCGTTTGCGCGCTGATCCACACCGCTCTCTTCCTGGATCTTAACGTTAGGCCTACCATTTTCGTTCTATCGCTCTTTGTGCGGTCCTTATCTTGTTCTCGGAGCTTCTTTGTTAACCTCGAAGGTTCTGCCCCATATGTAGGCACCGTAGAATGCAATCACTGTACACGTTTCTTTGAACGACAGTGGTAAGCTCCCAGTCAGGAGTTCGGTAAGCTCAGGCCTGCCGTATGCACTCCAACCCATTTTTATTCTTCTCGAAATTTCCTTCACATGATCAAGGTTCCGTGCAGCATACTGCGTTCCTAAGTTCAATATGCTAATTATTCTTGCGGAAGCCAGCGACGAGGAGGAAATTTCACGAGATGGAACGCTGTCATCCACCCAACAGTAGCACTACCTTGTGACTTAGTGCCTTCCTGCGGATTTACCTTTCAAGTTGAATACGTTTTCCGGCAACTCGATATCGCAAAGATGTGCGCCTGGACGGATTTTCTTTAGCCTATAGGTAGGCATACCACGCACAGCGCTCACAATATGCGGCTCGGGCAGTTCATATACATTAGCCGGCGAAAAAAGCCGAGCCGACTGGCTTATATAACCCCAGGCATGCCCCGAACGCCCTGAAGCGACGGCGGGCCCCGCACAATTTCCCGCCACGGCGACAAATGCAATCCCCTAGCAGGTGGGCTTCCTCTCCGACTGGTAAGCTCGGTAACAATTCTATTTCCGGGACCGCTCCGGGCTCGGCTTCCGGTCTCGGAAAAACGCACTTCCCCGGCGGACCTCCACGCTAGAGCAGCAATCTTTGCCAGACTCCGAGGCGCCGCAGCAATCAGTGCTGCGGCTTCTGCACGTGCCATGGTGCAAGAAGCCCTGTGAAACTCCATCTTCTCCCATTCCCGACCACCACCACCACCTCGCTTAGAGCCCTGCCTGCCTCTCCCCTACTAGCGCCTCCTTTTCCCACGCCACTCCACCTTCACTCACAGGCGCAGGCCCCTTTCCCGCCGTGTTGCCCTATCGTTTTTACAGCGCAGTAAAAAAACTGCGGAAAGCCAGATGCGCCATGTTGCGCAGTGCGACTGCTCGCACGTGGACCGCCCGCCCGTGCGCAGCGAAGTGTCTGATATCAGCCTACGCAAGCTCCGGCCGTCGTAATGCAGTACCCCATTAATGAGTGGCTTGCTGTTGGTTGCTAACATTCGTATACGGGATATAAGACTGAAAGAAAAATAAATAAAGGAAGGGAACGCTGGCGTTTCAGAGTGTCAGCGTTTTTCTTTATCGTTTCGAATTCCCTTTCCACCTGTATTTGGTTTTCTCTGTGTTCCCCAGGCGTGGCACCTTTCCCTCATTGTATCTATGCAGATTGCGAGAGTGCGCAATTGGTGCTTTCGTCTGTTTACTCATGTACACCGCACAGACTCCAGGCAGATAGGAGCGTTGCGTCAGGCGGTTGAAGGTTATTATTATACTAGAACGATGACGTATATCGAGAGGAGAAAGTACAGAAATGTAGCGAGCGCATGCGCGTAAGATGCGCGTGCACGCGCTGATTGTCCTTGCTAAAGGAATAAACCACGTCAGCTGAAAATGTACCCTCAGTCCTTTGTTAAGCGTTAAGTAAGACATTACGCGAGAGCGGGTCATCATACTGATCGACATTCTTTAACGACGTTCGCAAACTGCGCTATTCTTTGGGACAAATGTCCTTTGTCCACGGTTCTGCACTTGAAGGACCGTGACCTGGAAGGGCACTTTGCGCGATAGCTGCAGCAACTTGGTCGAAACGCTTCCAAATAATGGGCGAACTCCGAGTGCATTTCGCAGATCTCGAAGCCTGGTCGTTCCTGTCCCCTCGTTTGACCTCCGTTTGAGTGCGGTGGTTGTACACAGCTGTACGCACCCATATTGTCGCCTAAACCATCTGAGTTAATGTCATGTAGGCTACGGTTGTGGTATACAAGCTCACCCTTGTTTTGCGTAATCTTTACGTTCTACCTTCTCCTCTCGTTTCTTCCTCTTCTCATTCCCTTAACCATTTTGCCTATGAAATTAGCTTTGCTTAGATGAGAGATAGAAGTAACATCTTTCTTTCGCGTCTAAAGACAGGAGACATATGGAAACGTAGGAAAGTAAAAAATAAAGAAAAGAAGTAACAAAAGCTTAGATAAGAAACTATTCGAGACAACTGAAAACTCTGTCGCACACAGCCAGCATGTCACAGAACACACGGTGTCCCACAGTGGTCGCGCTACCGGTACCACATCAGCAGCGACGGTTCCAAACGTCACGTCGATAGGCCAACCGTAACCTCCACTGACAGCAAGCGTTTCTTCTTCATTATCGCCCTCTTTATCGCTCTCTGTATTCCGTCTCTCTAATTTCGTGCAGTGCGACAAAAGCTGTAGGTCGCGGTCAGGTGACAATAAACAGAACGGCGAGAAGGGTTACTCCGTCGTCTGCCTTTACTCACCCTCCGCGCGACGCCGACCGAATGGAATTAAGCTTCACGGAAGTATTAGTAGCGCGCAATGAGGGATCCCTACGTCTTCCTTTTCCGGAACACACGGTCGGCTGTCGTTGCTGAAATGTACGACACGGGCCCCAGCCTTGGCTGCGCCGTACGGAGTTAGTGAGACTGAGCATAGAAGCACCCTTTCATTTTAGGCATATATTTCATTCGACTGCCGTATCCACCATCTGCCCGTGCAAGGAGCGCTCGCACTCTCCAAATTCCCGCGGCGCGCCGCAGCCGCCGCGACATTACTATACAGGCCAGGATCCTGTTTTCATTACCGGTGACACTCTCGAGACAAGACGCGGGAGCAAGAAAACGCCCACCGCGCCTCACAATTCACTTCGGGCGAGGAAAAAGGCTTCGAACAAGAACAGGCATATAGCCGCGGCAAAGGTTTTATTATCCTTGGGCAGGCGCCGAATTTATCCAATGCCGTCTCTGCACACCCGGAGACGGCAACGCAACGGTGCGCACCCTCCCTTAACCTCACATCGACCGGTCACGCTTTTTTTTTTCTTTTTTTTTTTTTTTTTTTTGTGCCCGTCGCCGAAGGCAGCACGGAGGAACGAGTAAAAGAAAAAGGCGGCGACTGTTATACACGGCCGGCTCAGAAATTCGATTTCCGAATTCGCCCATTCGTTTTAAGCCGCTGACAGATTAAACAGTGTGCTGGAGCGACATTCAAATGAAAGGCATAAATAACGAAGCGGAATGAAAAAAAAATTAAGTTCGCCGTCCGAGCAGGGAGAAGGGGAAGCGCCGCGAGCCATGTGTTCTGCGAACTGTTTCGAAACAAACAAATCACACACAAAATGAAAAAAAAAAGCAATACGATACAACGGCTCTGAGCAGCGAGATGACTACAACGTTCTCCGAAGGTCAGAAGCGAAGCGATGTAAATAAAATAAAAGCGAGAACCGATAAGCGTGAGTGGCAGGCAGGCAAAACGTAACAAAGCCGACGCACCGTCCCCAGTACGTTACCGCAATTAAAGGGTCGGCCCGGGCGCTCTGCGCGTTCGCCCGTTAGTTTGCTCCTTAGTTTATTCCTCTTTCATTTTTTTTTTCTGCAGGAAGTGGGCAGTGGGGAGAACGGGGGTGAAGAGAGGGTGCGGGATGCGGACAGGTCGTCACGCAGGGGCCTGACGTGCAAGCGTTCCAGTGGCGGTCTGCGGGACGTCATTAAAAGCAGCCCGGCGGCGGCGAGCCAGGCGTGCGGCCCGTCAGAGACGACGACGACGACGCCGACAACGCTGATCGGCCACGCAAACAGCGAACGACCATCAGCGGCTCGTCACACAACCGCCGATGGGCGCACCGCGTCGACGAGAGCGTGGAAAATCGGCGCTATAGCGCGCGCGCCTTGCAAAAAGCCGCGCTGCTGCATGCTCGGGGCCGCCTTTCCTTCCCGTAAGCGCGCACGCCTGCAGCAGATCGCCCATCGCCACGCGTTCGTTCCTCGGGCCTCGAGAAGGTGGTCGCACACGTGCATGTGCGCGAGCGTGCGCGAGCCGCACGTGCGGCCGGTCACACACGTTACCGACAGGCGCGCATGGCTTCGCTTCGCGAGTCACGGAAGTGATCCCTCCCCCTCTTGGCTGTCTGCCTTGCCTGCCCTACGCTAGAAACTCGGGCGGGATCATGCCTAGCGGTGCTTAAAGATGGCGGCGCGCGCTGCTTTTCCGCAGCCGTCGATAAGGTCGTTTGTCACGCGCCTGACGTGGTGTAGAAAAAGAAAGAGAGAAAGAGAGAACATTAGAGGGGCACCCAAGCTTCTTCCGCAATGCGTTTTTTTTTTTTTTTTTTTTTTGTAACGTGAATTTGCCGAAAGGCGGCGATCTAGCTAGGCCTCGCGGGTGTCCGCGTGACCCGGAACTTGTGGCTTCGGCGCGGTGAAAGCAGTGAAAGACCACCTGCGTTGAGACGTGTTAGCGCTTAAATGGAAGAATAACGGCTACCTAAACGAAAAAGAACAAGGTTAACGGTTTTTGGTCCGCCATTACCCATCGTCTCTAGGTATTATGTGCTTGCTATAGGAGCGCAGGGTGTCATAAGCAACTCTCCCCCATCGCCCCGAAATTTAAACAGCATCCCCTCCAAAAAGGTGGCGTTTCGCTTTATTTTGATTTCTCGGCTACTTCTTGATGATGACGTCAGTATGGGTCCCGCTTTTTTCCAATGTTAAATCCTTGGTAGAGGCAAGGAAAGATGGACCGTGAAATTATCGAAGCTTACTATATCAGCATGCAAGGGGATAATTGCATCAGTGCTCCTCTATCTCACTGATGCAGAAGGAACTAAGTTCCTGTCACACTGGTGCTAGCTACTTGGTCTATCGCAATCAACGTTAGTGTGTGTGTGTATTGGCTCTTGGCTCCGCATGCTCGCCTGGTTTTCCTGAAGACGGGGTTTATCAATAAAGTACAGTTGTTAGTCCAGTCGTTGCGTGTGCCACGTCTCTTCTCTGTCGTTCGTCTTTTGACTGGTTTAAATACTCAAGAATTTGTAATGTCCGCCTCGTGCGTCTCGAACCACACCCGCGGTGGCCATCGAGGTAAAAAAGCACGTTGGCGAGCATAAGGGTCGGGTCCCACCTATAGCTGGCGCTGATCCGTTCATAAAGTTGAGCCATTTGTCGACGTCAACCCCATTCTGGCCGGAAAAAAAAAACGCCAGGATCACGAAGCAGAAGGCAGAACGATGTAGGTGGAGTCACGGGAGGGCAGTTGGTGAGACGATGTGCATGCACCGACTGACTGGTCGGAAGCGTGATGAGCGTGCCGTTGCGGAGCTCCGTGATGGGTACAGGGAACAACCACCACAAAGATGTTTACGTAAAACGA